>NC_040038.1:29661547-29823343 GCF_003713205.1 Coffea eugenioides
TTAAAACGGGACTGACCCGAACAGGAATTTAAAACGGGACTGACCCGAACAAGAAATTTAAAACGAATGCACACTAGTGGGACTGACCCATGTTTAGTGGCAATAAAACAAACTGCACGCTAGTGGGACTGACCCATGTTTAGCGGCAATAAAAATGAAATGCTCACTGGTGGGACTAATCCATGTTCAGTGGCGATGAAAACAAAATGCAATGCTCACTGGTGGGACTAACCCATGTTCAGTAGTGATGAAAACAAAATGCACACTAGTGGGACTGACCCATGTTTAGTGGCAGTGCAAATGAAAGGCTCACTAGTGGGACTGACCCAACGGCTAGTGGCAGTGTAAATGAAATGCTGGGATGTATGAAGAAACTGTATAAGACTTTGCTCGAAAAAATTATCCAAAGATTTGCCCCAATGTGATGAATTGGTCAGTGGGATTAAACCCGAGCCTGCCTTAGTTGGTGGTACAAAATCCAAACCCAACGTGATGTTCGTGAAGTTGGCGGCACAAAATCTAGGCCCAACGTGATCTTTGTGATGTTGGCGGCACAAAATTCAGGCCCAACGTGATTTTTGTGAATGGTCAGTGGGATAAGACCCAGTCTTGCCATTCAATTGATCAAGAAATTTAGTGTGATTGTCAAGAAAGGGGGGGATAGAAGGGTGCGCGGCGGGCGCTGAGATTTCATCGACAAGAAATTGAAATTTGTCAAGGAATAAGAAATTAAATTCAAACTTGATTTTTTTTTTGATTTTTTGATTTTTTGATTTTTTGATTTTTTGATTTTTTGATTTTTTTTTGAAAATCTTTCAAAAGATAATTTGCCCCAGTTTCCGCCAATTATTGTGCAACCGATCAATTGATTTGCATTACGACATGATTGCTCCTCTTTGAGGCCTTGATTCGTAAGATTCTGACTTACGCTTCTTCCTCGATTTCAGCATGGATACCTGCACAGGGCTTGCCAAAATACAACATGCACTTTATTTTAAATATTGCAACTACTACTCATGGAAGGAGCAGTGTGATTGGTTTGAAAGTCTTGCTTGATTCTTTGACAAAATCCTCAAATGGACTATAAAAAATTTGCCCCAGTGTGGGCTTATTTTGCGAAATCTTACAAATGAAAATTTGCCCCAGTATGGGCCCATTTTGCAAAATCTCTCAAATGAAAATTTGCCCCAGTGCGGGCTCCTTTGACTGCAAAAATTTGTTTGGATGACTCTCCATTTATTTGAATACTATGTTTCCTAACAGACAACTTCATGATGAATTTCTCACAATAAAACCAAATTACAAGTGATTCCTTCCTCACTTTAGCATTGATGCTTAGAGTAATGGGTCACCACTTCTTGTTGGCTCATCTTTCAGGACCAATCAAGTGGGCGTTATTTCTGATTTGGAAGTGGCTAAGGAAAATGAGAGGTCGGGACTTGTTTTATTCTTGTGCCCAAATTGTATGTAATCCCTTCAATACCACATCTTAGTGAAAGCAAATAGTTTGTTACCCTCATTTCTTAAGAAAACGTAGTCAACATATAAGCTTTATAGGCTTGCAACAACATGGATAGAAACGATAGCTAAACATGTGAAACTGGTTATACCCTTATGATCACAAATGATTGATGGATTTCTTACGAGCATAATCCTCACTTTAGGTTGTCATGAAGGATAAGTCAGCGATGGACTTTATGAGCTTGTAATGCGGTTGGAAAGCGATAGTTAAAGAAAAATTTTCGAGGGTATTGCACCGAAGATCGCATTTTTCTCAAAATTGCTCTCATTTCGTACTCAAAGATCTCGGACTTTGTTTGCATTTTTCTTATCATTCACCAGGGACTTTTAGCATCAAATCTTTTTGCATTTTTCTTTTGCATTCATTTCGCTCGCTTTTTCCTTTTTCTTTTCCTTTTTCAAAAGTGCCCTCGTGGGTTTTCACATGAAGAGCAGTGTCAACCTCACACCTAATCAATTCAGAAATACATTCAAAAAATTTCTTGGCATCAGTATATGAACATCACTTGCCAATTAGAACATTCCTTGACGGAGATATTGCAAAGAACAGAAGTCAGGACTTTCGGCTTTTGTAAATGGGGTCTGGTGGGGTGCTTAGAAAAGTTAAGGCTTGAAAGCGGATTTCACAAACGGTTTGAAGAATCCGAGATCGCATTGTTGTATCAACCCCATTTTAGGGCTAAATCAGAGTTTGCTCCAATTTATGCTCAATTGAGGCTTTTCCTCTTTCATTTTCTTTCTTCTTTTGATTTTTCGGCCTTCTGCCATTCTTTTGAACTTTTGACAAAATTTGCCCCAGTTTATCTTTGAACTGAGGTTCTCTTTTCTTCTTTTGTCTTTTGATTTTGTTGCATTATCACTTTTCCACTTCTTGAAACTTTTCCCTTTTCAACTCAAACTTGCCCCAGTGTGGGGTTTGCGATTCTCAGGGGTTGCCAAATGAAGTATTTTATTTTGAAGGTTCAAAAGGGATAACTAGGGATAGAATGTTTGATTGGAAAAGAAGAGGGCCTGACTTTTATTCCGTTCCTTACATTAACTCTGAAAGGAAAGTTTCATTAATGCAAAATTTCTTGCATGTATCTGAATTAACTGACTGAGGAAGACTCTTGTTCATCCATATCTATGAAACATAAGTGATCCGCCGGACAAAACTCTTCCTTTTCTTTTCTCTTTCTTCTTCTTTTTTCAAAATTGAAACCCAGATATTGATGGTAGAATCAAATTTTCCCCATTTGAGGTTCTCTCTCTTCTTTTTTAGCATTTTTGCTTTTCTACCCCTTTTCACAAAATTATCCAATCTCCTTCCCCAGTGTGGGGTGCGATCATAGGTGTTTTGAAAAGAACCACCCATTTTAGTTCAAATGAGGGTGCAAGGGATAAATAGTGTTTAGGTTGTAGAAACGATGGCCAAAGTATCATTCTTACACCTCATGACAACCAAAGTAACGAAATGGTCATTGAAAATCCACTTCCTTTTTGATATTTGAAAATCTTCCAATATAGGGTAGTGATCATTAAGGCTCTTATTTGAACGAAATTATTCTTTTAAAGGCTCAAATGGGAGAGCAAATGATAAAATCTGTATAGGTAGAGAAACGAATGCTCAAAGTATCATTCCAAATTTCCAAAACTGTGACGACCCCACCTCCCCCTAAGGCGAACCAGAGGGTTCGGCGGGCCGCCTGCCCGGCTCTCGCCGGGACTCAGTCGTTCACTAAAGTCCTCAAATGAATTACAAGAATAAACCTCAAAGATACAGCACATGGTCCACAAATATACATCCAAGTCTCCAATAATTACATGTCACAATTGCAGCGGAAACAATTCCCAACTATACATAAAATGATTCCAAATCCAAATTGTACAACATAAAGGCCATCCATTCACGTGAATAAGCACAACAAGTCCTGCCTTCGCCTTGAGCCCTGTGGAGGGGAATAAAATATTTTTGGGGTGAGCTAGAAGCTCAGCGAGTAACCAGAAAATCAGTAATCCAATCGGTTTAACAATATTTCTTTTCAATGATGTCATAAATCACATGATAAGTCCAGAAACGATTACAGCATTTACAAAACATTAAATATGGAGTATCAATAATTCAAGAAACATGTACAATGGAAAGCGATAGTAACATTCATGAAAAGGATACGTTCATTTTTTATAAATAATCCCTCGTTCATCTTTTTATTCGTTCATCTTTTTTTTTTCCGGACGTTGGCCGGTCTCCACCCATCCGGACGTAGCCGGACTCCACCCATCCGGACGTAGCCGGACTACAAGGTAATACTCGAGTATACCAAATTCACCCAGGGTCACCATATCGCCCGACCGAGTCCGCTTCTGGCTCGAGTCGATCGGTAACGAAGGGCAGTGGCCAGTTCAGCCAAACGGCTTACATTCATGCGCAACTAGCATTTAATCATTAATCATTGAAAGTTTCATATTTATTTAGGTCGAGTGCGATAAAGTACACACTCGCCTAGAAAACTTGTTTTAACAATCATTGAAAGCACTTAACACATTATCAATCAATAATAACAAGCCAATAAGTCAAGGAAATATAGCAAACAAGGAACACTCACATGTAAGCACGCATGATATGCAAGAAAACAGTTCAAAAGTAACTTTGGAAACAGTTCAAAAGTAAATAAGACAAGGAAACAGTTCAAAAGTAAATAATGCAGGAAACAGTTCATAAATAATTTTAGAAATAGTTTGAGGTCACTCACCTCCATGGCTCAGAAATCATCCATCATATAACATTGCCTTACTCAAATCCAAGTTTTAGATCACAAACTCAATGCAAACAAATCCTTTAAAAGTTCGGACAGCACTTCCCCTAAATTTGCTTACTTTTCCAGCCGTCATGGCTTCATGATTTCCTCATTCCAACCCAAAGGTACACACACAACAACAAGTTCATCCAATAGCCATTCAGCAAACTCCAAGTAGTACTAGTACAAGTCAAGCTAGGGAAAAGTCCGGAAATGAAAGTTTAGCTCAAAACCAGAAAAACAGTTTTGATGTAATTTTGCGGTAATGGCACCAAAGGTACTACGATTGTCGGATGAAGGTGAAAGACCCACCGTTTCGAAGCTAAGAGATAGGGGTACAATATTGCAGAAGGTCACTCAACCCAGTTTCGAGTGTAACCAGGTCAAAAATGCAAGAAACTATACCAGAATCACAAAAACAGATTCACAGAACGCATTCCAGCGGAAACATCATAACTCAGGCTCTCCAAGTCCAAATCCAGAAATTCCAAAACCAGATAAAAGCTAAGAAACAGGGATACATTTCATCAGAAGACCTCAACAACCAATTCGGAAGCAATTCCAGCCAAAACAACCAATTACAGTCGCAAATCCCAATTTCGGGTAAACCAGAACAGCAATAGTAATTTCGACTTTTCTCACTCTACGCTACTCCGATTGACCTGAAAGTTTGTAGCACCTTTAAAATGTCATTGCCTACAACTTTCATGTTTTAAGAAAAGACCAATTCGGCGTCTATCTAGGACCTAAAATTTCGGACAGAATGAAGAACCAAGAACCCTAATTTTCCAGATTTCTTCCAAAACAGAATTTACTTGCAATCTTCCACTTTTTCCACCTTCTAGAATCATTAAACATCATTTCCAATCATCATACATAACCACATAATCATACTCATATTAAAACAGAAAAATCCCCAAAAATAATAAAAGTTCATCCATCCAACCACAACTCAAAATATAATCCATCAAACCATCTCTTTAGCCATCACAAGTCTCTAATTTAGCATAATCAAGAACAAAGAAAGGATGGCTAGACATGATACCTTCAAATATCAATAAAGGTGATGACTTAGGGATTTTTCTTCCAAAACAACTCCACCAAGAGCTTCAATCTTCCTTAGCAAGCAAGTTTTATGGAGTGATTTACAATTTAATCGGTTGGAACTCAAGATTTGGACAAGAAATTGAAGTGCAAGATGATGGATTTTCTCTCTCTTTTTCTCTCAAAATTTCGTCCAAGACAAGCTAAAATGGAGAGAAATTGGGTCCAAATTGGTTTTAGTAAAGTTAGAAAAGTCTTGGTCAAAAGTCAAGGTCCAATGGTTTTGTGACAAATGGTCCTTTAGGGTTTTAATCTTATCTTTTTGTCTCTCCAATACAAATATCTTAACACATTGTAAAATAATATCACTTAATACAAAATTCCAACAAGTTGTCAAAAATATAATGCATTTACCGCACTTGCGGGTCCCACGTCCAAAATACGCTTTTAATTTCTCAAAAACTAACCGATACTAGAAAAATCATTTTAAAACTATCTTTGCTCATAACTTTATCTGGGGAATTTTTCTAATCAAGAAAATGTAGAAAAAGGCGGGCGTTTAAAAAAATAAACCCTAGAAAATTAGAAAATTTCCGGGTTCTCAAACTCATTTTTTTTCGGGGCGTCACAAACTCCCCTCCTTAAAAGAATGTCGTCCTCGACATTCCCTCTTGTACCAATAAAGTCAAGACATCCCGCAAAAATCTCTCAAGAGTCAAATCAAACCCACAGTCCGGCATCCTAAACTTCAAGCCTAGGATACACTACAGAGATCTGAAGCCTAAGCTCTGATACCAACTGTGACGACCCCACCTCCCCCTAAGGCGAACCAGAGGGTTCGGCGGGCCGCCTGCCCGGCTCTCGCCGGGACTCAGTCGTTCACTAAAGTCCTCAAATGAATTACAAGAAGAAACCTCAAAGATACAGCACATGGTCCACAAATATACATCCAAGTCTCCAATAATTACATGTCACAATTGCAGCGGAAACAATTCCCAACTATACATAAAATGATTCCAAATCCAAATTGTACAACATAAAGGCCATCCATTCACGTGAATAAGCACAACAAGTCCTGCCTTCGCCTTGAGCCCTGTGGAGGGGAATAAAATATTTTTGGGGTGAGCTAGAAGCTCAGCGAGTAACCAGAAAATCAGTAATCCAATCGGTTTAACAATATTTCTTTTCAATGATGTCATAAATCACATGATAAGTCCAGAAACGATTACAGCATTTACAAAACATTAAATATGGAGTATCAATAATTCAAGAAACATGTACAATGGAAAGCGATAGTAACATTCATGAAAAGGATACGTTCATTTTTTATAAATAATCCCTCGTTCATCTTTTTTTTTTTCCGAACATTGGCCGGTCTCCACCCATCCGGGTAGCCGGACTCCACCCATCCGGACGTAGCCGGACTACAAGGTAATACTCGAGTATACCAAATTCACCCAGGGTCACCATATCGCCCGACCGAGTCCGCTTCTGGCTCGAGTCGATCGGTAACGAAGGGCAGTGGCCAGTTCAGCCAAACGGCTTACATTCATGCGCAACTAGCATTTAATCATTAATCATTGAAAGTTTCATATTTATTTAGGTCGAGTGCGATAAAGTACACACTCGCCTAGAAAACTTGTTTTAACAATCATTGAAAGCACTTAACACATTATCAATCAATAATAACAAGCCAATAAGTCAAGGAAATATAGCAAACAAGGAACACTCACATGTAAGCACGCATGATATGCAAGAAAACGGTTCAAAAGTAACTTTGGAAACAGTTCAAAAGTAAATAAGACAAGGAAAAGAGTTCAAAAGTAAATAATGCAGGAAACAGTTCATAAATAATTTTAGAAATAGTTTGAGGTCACTCACCTCCATGGCTCAGAAATCATCCATCATATAACATTGCCTTACTCAAATCCAAGTTTTAGATCACAAACTCAATGCAAACAAATCCTTTAAAAGTTCGGACAGCACTTCCCCTAAATTTGCTTACTTTTCCAGCCGTCATGGCTTCATGATTTCCTCATTCAAACCCAAAGGTACACACACAACAACAAGTTCATCCAATAGCCATTCAGCAAACTCCAAGTAGTACTAGTACAAGTCAAGCTAGGGAAAAGTCCGGAAATGAAAGTTTAGCTCAAAACCAGAAAAACAGTTTTGATGTAATTTTGCGGTAATGGCACCAAAGGTACTACGATTGTTGGATGAAGGTGAAAGACCCACCGTTTCGAAGCTAATAGATAGGGGTACAATATTGCAGAAGGTCACTCAACCCAGTTTCGAGTGTAACCAGGTCAAAAATGCAAGAAACTATACCAGAATCACAAAAACAGATTCACAGAACGCATTCCAGCGAAAACATCATAACTCAGGCTCTCCAAGTCCAAATTCAGAAATTCCAAAACCAGAAAAAAGCTAAGAAACAGGGAAACATTTCATCAGAAGACCTCAAAAACCAATTCGGAAGCAATTCCATCCAAAATAACCAATTACTGTCGCAAATCCCAATTTCGGGTAAACCAGAACAGCAATAGTAATTTCGACTTTTCTCACTCTACGCTACTCCGATTGACCTGAAATTTTGTAGGCACCTTTAAAATGTCATTCCCTACAACTTTCATGTTTTAAGAAAAGACCAATTCGGCCTCTATCTAGGACCTAAAATTTCGGACAGAATGAAGAACCAAGAACCCTAATTTTCCAGATTTCTTCCAAAACAGAATTTACTTGCAATCTTCCACTTTTTCCACCTTCTACAATCATTAAACATCATTTCCAATCATCATACATAACCACATAATCATACTCATATTAAAACAGAAAAATCCCCAAAAATAATAAAAGTTCATCCATCCAACCACAACTCAAAATATAATCCATCAAACCATCTCTTTAGCCATCACAAGTCTCTAATTTAGCATAATCAAGAACAAAGAAAGGATGGCTAGACATGATACCTTCAAATATCAAGAAAGGTGATGACTTAGGGATTTTTCTTCCAAAACAACTCCACCAAGAGCTTCAATCTTCCTTAGCAAGCAAGTTTTATGGAGTGATTTGCAATTTAATCGGTTGGAACTCAAGATTTGGACAAGAAATTGAAGTGCAAGATGATGGATTTTCTCTCTCTTTTTCTCTCAAAATTTCGTCCAAGACAAGCTAACATGGAGAGAAATTGGGTCCAAATTGGTTTCAGTAAAGTTAGAAAAGTCTTGGTCAAAAGTCAAGGTCCAATGGTTTTGTGACAAATGGTCCTTTAGGGTTTTAATCTTATCTTTTTGTCTCTCCAATACAAATATCTTAACACATTGTAAAATAATATCACTTAATACAAAATTCCAACAAGTTGCCAAATATATAATGCATTTACCGCAGTTGCGGGTCCCACGTCCAAAATACGCTTTTAATTTCTCAAAAACTAACCGATACTAGAAAAATCATTTTAAAACTATCTTTGCTCATAACTTTATCTGAGGAATTTTTCTAATCAAGAAAATGTAGAAAAGGCGGGCGTTTAAAAAAATAAACCCTAGAAAATTAGAAAATTTCCGGGTTCTGAAACTCATTTTTTTTCGGGGCGTCACAAAACAAACAAGAATAATGCACATTTTGCTTTCACTTAGATGTGAATTGAATATAATTAGACACAGTGGACATTTCTCAAGCAAATATCGCCCCAATTTGCAATTTATCAATCAATGTGACTGATTTTTTTTTGGGGTTAAGTGAAGAAGAAAAGGTATCTCATGGGGCCTTTTGAGTGACCTCTTTTTATTTTTGAGCACTCTTATTGTGTAGTTCGAATCACCAATCTAGTGTATACAAGGATTTTAGAAAGCATACACTTGCGAATTTTCAGGCTGAAGGTTGAAAAAATCCCAATTTAGTCTTATTTCTTAAAATTCATCATGAAATTTCCAATGAGCAAAAATATATACAAAACAATAATTGTCCAAAACTTTATTGCTGAAAAAGTTTAAAATAAAAATTCTCGTTCAATTATAATACAAATGAGAAGAGGAAAACTTCTAAAAAACTCCACATATATACACTTTTTGTCTCCATTTCTTTTGGAACAAAATGTATTAACAAATCAAATATACAAAATTTTTCTTTGAAAAACAATTATGAAACCTCTTAGAGCCTTTAGCCTAACGCTTCCAGATAGATCCTATATGTTTTCATTGCAAGGCCTGCCCAAGAATCTGTGACGACCCCACTTCTCCCAAGGGCGAACCCAAGGGTATCGGCGGGCCGCCTGCCTAGCTCGCGCCAGGACTCAAAACCTAAAGTTCGAAAGAGCACTAAATACAATATATACAATCCCAAAAGTTATATTCACATCTTCAAAAGTCTCGAGTCAAACTACTCTAATATACTACAATCACAACCAGCAGAAGATAGACCCTAAGAAGGGTCCTTATACAAACCACCAAAACAATAACAAACATTCTAACTATTCAACTATTACAAGCCAATCTAACTATACTAGTATACGAGCCAAAAGTCCCCGCGTCGGCCCCTGCTAAGGAAAACAAAAGGAATGGGGTAAGCTATATGCTTAGTAAGTAAACAGGGGCGAAAGCATAAATTTCACATAACAGTTACACAATAAAAGTAAAGCAAAAGCAGAAAAGTAACATCACATAATAAGGATACAGGTGGCTCCAAAGCCAACTCATATGCCATGCGTGATCTCCTGCCGACACTCCGTCGACTGCAAATAATAGTCCGTAGAACTTCACTTGTACACCCACCGACACCTTATCACCCTCACTGGCCAGTCACCTCACAAACTTGCCCGGGCGAACGAAATCACAAACTTGAGCTTGAGTCACAAGCTCGGGTCACAAACTTGGTCACTTCTCGGTGAACCGGATTCACAAAATTGGTTCATAACATGAACCTACAAACTTGGTGACCTCAGACTAAGTTGGACTGCCTTCGACCAAGCCCTTACCGGCTCGAATAGTCCAACCAGGTCAAGAGTTCGCCCCAAACTCACAAACTTCACAAAATTATTCAAAATCACAAACTTTGCAAACTTCACAAACTTTATTCGAAAGTCGCCCCGAGCCACAAGCTCAAGGGTTTTGGTTCCAAAAGGTTCATATACATATGCCAAGTACAATTATACATTCAAATTAGGGTTTAGGTCGAGTGCGATAAAGTACACCCTCGCCTAAGTACCCTTTTCACATATCTCAAACACATAGCAAAGAAAACACACCAAACCGGCCTGAATACTTACTCAGAAACTGAAATAGCAAAAGTACAAAGTCGGATCGAAATGAACAGCTAGTAGTGGGCCCCACCAGTTCCGCCCAGCTCACCACCGTCTGAAATAGAAGATTGTGTCACATAATATCGCAAATGGCTACTATCGTGCCTAAAACAAGCAAAACGGCAAAAACGGCACGCGTGCACATAAATATGATGAACGGAAACGGAGACGGCCGTTAGCGGAAACGGCAGATTTGACACTCGTTTCTAGTTTACTCATAAGTTGAGCTACGAATATCAGATTAAGGCATATGAGACGCCATATCGAAGCTTAAAGGATGAACAACAACTGTTATGAAGACATCCAGAACTGAAACTGGAGGCTTTAGTCCCAAATGAACCAAACACAATCACTTACGAAATCTGGCAAATGCACAAATGGTCAGTTTTGAGTGCAAACTGTTTTCTATGCTACATATGGTCAAAAGAGCTGAAAATTGGCAGTTAGATAGTTCATTCCAAATGGAACAACTTTCATGAAGGTCGGCAACCCAAATTCGGAACGGAAATTGGTCATCAGGACCAAAACAGATTTCTGGTCATTTTCACGGGCAGGCCTTGTTTGCTCGGCTATATCTCAGGTTTTATAAATCCGATTCATGAAATTCCAAGGGCGTTAGAAAGCTCTGATATAGGGCTATAAGTTTGGTGTTTTGGTCGGAAGTCCAAACAGCTTGTAACTCAGTCAAATGTGAAGCCAAAGTTCCAGCCATAAACTTTCCAAAAACGTACCAGAATCACAAACCGTATTTGACTTCAATATGCGGTAATGGCACCAAATTCACTACGGTTATCGGATGGGGTGTAAGACCCACCGTTTCGAAGCTAAGAAACAGGAGTACAACAATGTAGAAGGCCACTCAGTCCAAATCCTAGCACAACTAGGTCAAATATGCAAAATACAAATCCAGAATTACCAAAACAGGTTTGCAAATCACATAAAACTGTAATCGGTATATCTCAGTCCATACAAGTCCAAATGCCGAAATTCCAAAGGCATAAGTTAGCTAAAACGTCCAGCTACATTTCATCAGAAGACACCAACAACAAAATCCAAACCAATTCCAGTGAAAACAAACGATTACTATTGCAGTTCGGACATTCTGTTCACCAAAAATTTTGCAGGCACTTCAACCTCATCAATACCTACAACTTTCATGTTTTGAGCCAAGGCCAATTCGGCCTCTATCTAGGACCAAAAATTTCGGACAGAATGAAGAACCAAGAACCCTAATTTTCCAGATTTCCTTCCAAATCCAAAATTGATTGCAATTTTCTATCATATGCACCTACTAGAGCCAAAGCCCCTTATTACCAACCATCAAAAACAATCACACCATCAAGATCATATGAAACCAGAAAATTCCTCAAAAAATAAAAAACTCAACCAAATCACTTCAAACCAAGAAATAATCCACAAATTTCAGCACTCTAATAACTACTAATCATATCTTAAGCATCAATAGGTGTAGGTGGAAGTTTAAGCTTCACTTACCAAGAAACAAGAGAGAGAGAGATGTTGGCCACCTTAGACCTTCAAACAAACTTCACTACAACACTTACTAGCACTAGAAGAAAGGTTTTTATGGAGTAGAATCTAATCTAGGCTTTTGTTTGTGGGAGATTGAAGCAAATGGAGCTTGAAAGTTGAAGAAATGCACTTCCTTCTTGAGCTAGGGAGATCCGGCCACCAAGAGAAGAAAATGGTGATTTTTGTGCATTTTTTTGATATTTAATCCTTTGGTCAAAAAAGTCAAGAAAGTGAATAGTGTTTCTTAAAGTCCAACCAATGAGAAGGTGACACTTGTCACCTCATTAAATGCATTCCTATCCTTTCTTTCTTCTCTCACATCAATCATTTCACACACTCTACTTGTCTATTAACACCCGATAAATTTTACACAGTATCCGGAATTTAACCTAATTGGCCGAATTTTTCCGAACTTTGCGCACTAGTGGGTCCCACGTCCGTTATATATCCGTAATTTCTCAAAAACTCTACAATACTAGAAAAATCATTTGAAAACGATATTTGCTCATAAACTTTGTCTGGGGAATTTTCTAATCAAGAAAATGTAGAAAAAAACGGGTTTTCAATCTTAACCGGAACTTAGGGTTTAAATCTTAATTCCTACTTAGGGTTTTCGAAATACTCCCAAAACCAAACGTTACCGCCAAATTAATGAATATATCAACGTAGTACGAACTGGGGCCTCGTAGTACGAACTGGGGCCTCACAATCTCCCCTCCTAAAAAGAATTTCGTCCTCGAAATTCTAACTTGCACTAATCAGATCAAATAATCCTCAAAAGCAGTCAAGTACACAACAGGCAATGCCTCAAAAGTTCAACCACTCGAGTAGTAGCCGGTCTACAACCACACAAGTACGAATAAGTTCAAAAGCCGGGTTCAAACAAATAAGCTCAAAAGATTATACTCAAATATACATATTTTTACAAAGTCACACTAAAAATATACAAGTTATCCGACATCCGGTCGGTGCAAAATCCATTATTTACGTGAGCACTACGGCTCCAAAAATGTAGTCAATCACTGGGTAACAAAAGAAGCCAGGCATACTGGTTATAACAAAATAAACATGGCAGATATAACAAATTAAACATATCAGATAGTCAAAAGGAAATTCCATCAACGGTCCTACACGCCTCCCCTACGGAACCTACCTAATCCACCAGCACCGCCCCGGCGGCCCTAGGGTGCAAACCTAAAGAATAGGTCCAAATAGCTAACTTCAATATTAAGTAAGAACCAAATCGATTCACACTGGGACTGGCCATCTCCAAGTGCAATCAACTCAATCCCCACTTTGCCTTATGGAAAATTACAAAAGTCAATATCAAAATCTTAGCATTCAATATTTACCTTAATAGCCAAGTATCCCACAGTCCGGCATCCTAAACTTCAAGCCTAGGATACACTACAGAGATCGAAAGCCTAAGCTCTGATACCAACTGTGACGACCCCACTTCTCCCAAGGGCGAACCCAAGGGTATCGGCGGGCCGCCTGCCTAGCTCGCGCCAGGACTCAAAACCTAAAGTTCGAAAGAGCACTAAATACAATATATACAATCCCATAAGTTATATTCACATCTTCAAAAGTCTCGAGTCAAACTACTCTAATATACTACAATCACAACCAGCAGAAGATAGACCCTAAGAAGGGTCCTTATACAAACCACCAAAACAAAAACAAACATTCTAACTATTCAACTATTACAAGCCAATCTAACTATACTAGTATACGAGCCAAAAGTCCCCGCGTCGGCCCCTGCTAAGGAAAACAAAAGGAATGGGGTAAGCTATATGCTTAGTAAGTAAACAGGGGCGAAAGCATAAATTTCACATAACAGTTACACAATAAGAGTAAAGCAAAAGCAGAAAAGTAACATCACATAATAAGGATACAGGTGGCTCCAAAGCCAACTCATATGCCATGCGTGATCTCCTGCCGACACTCCGTCGACTGCAAATAATAGTCCGTAGAACTTCACTTGTACACCCACCGACACCTTATCACCCTCACTGGCCAGTCACCTCACAAACTTGCCCGGGCGAACGAAATCACAAACTTGAGCTTAAGTCACAAGCTCGGGTCACAAACTTGGTCACCTTCTCGGTGAACCGGATTCACAAAATTGGTTCATAACATGAACCTACAAACTTGGTGACCTCAGACTAAGTTGGACTGCCTTCGACCAAGCCCTAACCGGCTCGAATAGTCCAACCAGGTCAAGAGTTCGCCCCAAACTCACAAACTTCACAAAATTATTCAAAATCACAAACTTTGCAAACTTCACAAACTTTATTCGAAAGTCGCCCCGAGCCACAAGCTCAAGGGTTTTGGTTCCAAAAGGTTCATATACATATGCCAAGTACAATTATACATTCAAATTAGGGTTTAGGTCGAGTGCGATAAAGTACACCCTCGCCTAAGTACCCTTTTCACATATCTCAAACACATAGCAAAGAAAACACACCAAACCGGCCTGAATACTTACTCAGAAACTGAAATAGCAAAAGTACGAAGTCGGATCGAAATGAACAGCTAGTAGTGGGCCCCACCAGTTCCGCCCAGCTCACCACCGTCTGAAATAGAAGATTGTGTCACATAATATCGCAAATGGCTACTATCGTGCCTAAAACAAGCAAAACGGCAAAAACGGCACGCGCGCACATAAATATGATGAACGGAAACGGAGACGGCCGTTAGCGGAAACGGCAGATTTGACACTCGTTTCTAGTTTACTCATAAGTTGAGCTACGAATATCGGATTAAGGCATATGAGACGCCATATCGAAGCTTAAAGGATGAACAACAACTGTTATGAAGACATCCAGAACTGAAACTGGAGGCTTTAGTCCCAAATGAACCAAACACAATCACTTACGAAATCTGGCAAATGCACAAATGGTCAGTTTTGAGTGCAAACTGTTTTCTATGCTACACATGGTCAAAAGAGCTGAAAATTGGCAGTTAGATAGTTCATTCCAAATGGAACAACTTTCATGAAGGTCGGCAACCCAAATTCGGAACGAAAATTGGTCATCAGGACCAAAACAGATTTCTGGTCATTTTCACGGGCAGGCCTTGTTTGCTCGGCTATATCTCAGGTTTTATAAATCCGATTCATGAAATTCCAAGGGCGTTAGAAAGCTCTGATATAGGGCTATAAGTTTGGTGTTTTGGTCGGAAGTCCAAACAGCTTGTAACTCAGTCAAATGTGAAGCCAAAGTTCCAGCCATAAACTTTCCAAAAACGTACCAGAATCACAAACCGTATTTGACCTCAATATGCGGTAATGGCACCAAATTCACTACGGTTATCGGATGGGGGTGTAAGACCCACCGTTTCGAAGCTAAGAAACAGGAGTACAACAATGTAGAAGGCCACTCAGTCCAAATCCTAGCACAACTAGGTCAAATATGCAAAATACAAATCCAGAATTACCAAAACAGGTTTGCAAATCACATAAAACTGTAATCGGTATATCTCAGTCCATACAAGTCCAAATGCCGAAATTCCAAAGGCATAAGTTAGCTAAAACGTCCAGCTACATTTCATCAGAAGACACCAACAACAAAATCCAAACCAATTCCAGTGAAAACAAACGATTACTATTGCAGTTCGGACATTCTGTTCACCAAAAACAGCAACAGTAAAAACGGCATAACTCACTCTATACTACTCCAAATGCCCTGAAATTTTGCAGGCACTTCAACCTCATCAATACCTACAACTTTCATGTTTTGAGCCAAGGCCAATTCGGCCTCTATCTAGGACCAAAAATTTCGGACAGAATGAAGAACCAAGAACCCTAATTTTCCAGATTTCCTTCCAAATCCAAAATTGATTGCAATTTTCTATCATATGCACCTACTAGAGCCAAAGCCCCTTATTACCAACCATCAAAAACAATCACACCATCAAGATCATATGAAACCAGAAAATTCCTCAAAAAATAAAAAACTCAACCAAATCACTTCAAACCAAGAAATAATCCACAAATTTCAGCACTCTAATCACTACTAATCATATCTTAAGCATCAATAGGTGTAGGTGGAAGTTTAAGCTTCACTTACCAAGAAACAAGAGAGAGAGAGATGTTGGCCACCTTAGACCTTCAAACAAACTTCACTACAACACTTACTAGCACTAGAAGAAAGGTTTTTATGGAGTAGAATCTAATCTAGGCTTTTGTTTGTGGGAGATTGAAGCAAATGGAGCTTGAAAGTTGAAGAAATGCACTTCCTTCTTGAGCTAGGGAGATCCGGCCACCAAGAGAAGAAAATGGTGATTTTTGTGCATTTTTTTGATATTTAATCCTTTGGTCAAAAAAGTCAAGAAAGTGAATAGTATTTCTTAAAGTCCAACCAATGAGAAGGTGACACTTGTCACCTCATTAAATGCATTCCTATCCTTTCTTTCTTCTCTCACATCAATCATTTCACACACTCTACTTGTCTATTAACACCCGATAAATTTTACACAGTATCCGGAATTTAACCTAATTGGCCGAATTTTTCCGAACTTTGCGCACTAGTGGGTCCCACGTCCGTTATATATCCGTAATTTCTCAAAAACTCTACAATACTAGAAAAATCATTTGAAAACGATATTTGCTCATAAACTTTGTCTGGGGAATTTTCTAATCAAGAAAATGTAGAAAAAAACGGGTTTTCAATCTTAACCGGAACTTAGGGTTTAAATCTTAATTCCTACTTAGGGTTTTCGAAATACTCCCAAAACCAAACGTTACCGCCAAATTAATGAATATATCAACGTAGTACGAACTGGGGCCTTACAGAATCAAATAATACTTGTAACTTTATTAGATCAAAAATTGTTATCAGATATGGAAAAATATTTTCACCTTATTGAAATGTTTTTATGAATGCAGGGGGGAGGGGAAAAAATAAAAGAAAAATACTCAGAATTAGTAAGCAAAATTGTAAAATCGGTATGCATGTCCTATGGGGGAGCCCTTTTTGTGCCAAGGGTAAGCCTAGCATGAAAATGCAATCCTCTAGGGTAGGCACCATACAATACCTGATGAATCCGATCAACTGATTGGGTGAAAAATGATTTGAAAAAAATTAGCCAATTGGAGTGACGAGAAACATTTGTCACAATGAGGACAACGTCCTAATGGATTGATTATTTCGATCGAGACTAGAATTTGCAAAAACGCATCGATTTGACCTTGACGAACTTCCTATCAGAGAGATTGAAATTCGTTGACAAATTTTCTCACAAAGCATGGGTCAAAACCCCAACTGATCAAATGGCTGGATACATTGGATGGTTTTCTCAAAATCGACTAGGTTTCCCAATTTGAAATTTGACATTGAAACCCTAATTGGTCAAATGGGTTGAATGAAATTGATGATTTATTCAAAAATCGATGGAATTATCTCCCCTTTGGTAGTTTCAGAAATGCATTGTGATGCATTAGCCTATGAGCCTCCTACTATCAAGATTTGGCCTCAATAAGTTTACCATCTCAATAATGAGGAATTATTTGCAAATTTTTTCAAGTTAATGTCCCTTAAGCAAGGGATTTTTACCAACTATGTTAAAAATGGCCAAAGAATGATCGTTAAATGCTCATATTCTAATGTACCAAAGATCGCCCCAGGGTCATGGAAAGGATCGGATTCTACCTTACCTTGTACACTACCCCTTTGGATGGTACAAAAAATATAAACGTGCAAGTCTCCTTGGATTAAATATCCGAGACCCAGGGCGGTTTATTCCTAACGTGGGACCCCCTAAGTGGCATTCCCTTTCCATGGTTTATGCGTGATGCCAATTTATTAAAGCAGTAAAATATGCAATTTGAAATGAAACATGACCTAAGGGACCCTTTATTTGCCAGGGTAGGCCTAAAATGATATGGCGTTATTAATTCATGAACGAAATATACCAAAATTTCTTAAACGTGCAATAGCTTATCTACAAGGGTAGGTTCTAAAAGAAGGTCATGCCAGACCTTTTATCTCTTAATGTTTGTGAATGCAAAAGGCAAGAAACAAAGAAAGTTAGCTCAACACATAACACATTGTGGAAATTAAATAATAAATATAGAAAGCAAGAATAAGGAAAGAGGGTTGGAATCCCTCCCCTCGTGCCTAGTGTCCCTAATTCAGGATAAGGTCGACTCTACCCTAGGCAATTCTATTATGGATGCATGAGGTTTGGCTCACTAATGCATCTAGACTCAATAAGGCTTCGGCTCCCAAGCCTTCAGACCTAAAGGCGAAGGGTCATCACTCCCAGGGCCTTCGGTCGGTGGCTCGAGTGATCCCTTAGGTAGCGCTATGGGCGCAGAGCACACCATCCGCCTACCCAAGGCAATCGATCCTAATCCTACAAGGAGGTGTGGGAAACGCCCATGAAAAAGAAAAAGAAAAAAAAAGGGTAAATAAACTATGCATGCACGTATGAGGTGCTTTCTTATTGAGGGGAGGGATTGTACCATTAGTGCGGACGGAGGTTCTAGGGTAACTACCCCCCATCCCAAAATGCAATCGCGAAACAAGTAAAGTAATAAATAAATGAACCATCCATTCATCACATACATAGTGTACAAAAAGCGATTAGGCGCGCGATAGATGAAAAATCCCTAAAAAAGAGAAAAAAGGCAAAAGGAAAAGAAGAATGCAACCCTAAACATCCAAATGCGATATATGAGAAGGTTAAAAGAAGAAAAAGATTGACTAAATCAAATTTGCTCGGACTCTCTAAGTCCCCAGTGGAGTCACCAGCTGTCGTGCCCCATTTTTTGCAAGAAAAATAAATAAATAGTTTAAAAAAGTGAATTTTGATTTGAAAAATGAATTTTGATTTACAAAGAAAATGAAAAAATATGGGTCTAAATGGGACATGAAAATGCGACGATTTGACCCAAAATATAGTTTAAAAAGGGTTTTTGAATGAAAAATGGAGTCGCCACTTGGTATTGAGTTAAGGTGTACCAAGTCACCTAAAAAATGAATTTTTTTAAAGAAAAATAGAAGAAACCCTTTTTAAACGACTCCAAATCTACGTAAATCAAAGAAAAATGTTCGGGAGTCACATTTGAAGAGAGGGAAGGCAAGGACGAGGTCCAAGGCACCCTCTCAACCTAGCCAAGGCTAGTTGCGCGATTTAGTCAAAGATTTTCTTGTTTTAACCAAAGAATTTATCACATTTGGATGTGCTACATGAATGCAAACCCTAGACCTAGGGGGACATCGAGGGGCAAAATTTCTCTTCAAAGCTCGAATGGTACCAATCACATTAATAGTGATGCCCAATAATGACTCTTTGGAGAGGTCACGAATAATGCTAATGACGAAAAATGAGTGGAATGAATGTATGCAATGTGAAAATATGAGTTTGCGTGAAGTGAAAAAGTAATAGAAAACAATAGTGTGTAAGTGGAAGTGTGCAAATGGATGTGCAAAGTAAGGTGAGTAGAGTGATAGTATGAAGTGCGTGTGTGCACGTGATAGTATGTAAAATGTAAGTGGCAGAGTGAAAATGTACACAATAAAAGTTGTGTGAAGTGAAAATGTGGAAAAAGGGATAGAATATGAAGTAAAAGTGCATGTGATAGTGGATAAATGAAATGCATGAACCCTAGAGGAATGCAAGCAAGACGGGTATGGGGGACTAATGTCCGTGACTCAATTTTCCCTTTAATAGAGGGAATACGAGTGTGCTAAGGCTAGAAAGCCAAACTCGTCCATATCCCATATCCAAGGGGTTACTCCCTAACCTATACAAGAAAATGAGCTAATCTAAATGAAAATGTAATCCTAAATGTGTAAGGGAAAGGGAGTGAAGGGTCATGCAAAAAATGTAAAACTAAAAGGAAAGAATGAATGAAGATGTAGTGAAGGCATGCGAGTATGTACTAGCGAGAAGGGGCCCTATTGGGTCTAGCGTTGGACTAGCCCACATTTACGCTCTCTCATAAGCATTGGACTTGTAAGAGCTCGAGGGGACAACCATGACTAGCATTGGACTAGCCACGGTTACGTGCATTTGCATCCATCATACACATATATAAGTAATGTGCATAATTAAAGCAAGTAGACATGTGAGCACGTAATTCACATAACACATAACACATAAGCATGCATATCTAGATGCAAGAACCTAGGAAAGCGATAACACATAGCACGTAAGCATGCAAACCACACAAAACAAAATAAAACCAATAAGCCCTAACTATTACATTCGAGGGGGGGCCTACTACAATCTAAAAGGGGAAATAATAAAAATAAATACCTAACTATTACAAACTTGGCATTCAAGTGCCTTTCAAATGATAAAATTGAACTAAAATTAAAGCAAAAACTAAGCAACTAAATAAATAAGGTGAAA
The DNA here is from genome assembly GCF_003713205.1 of Coffea eugenioides. Taxonomy (NCBI): domain Eukaryota; kingdom Viridiplantae; phylum Streptophyta; class Magnoliopsida; order Gentianales; family Rubiaceae; genus Coffea; species Coffea eugenioides. The sequence continues at coordinate 29,682,080 of NC_040038.1, forward strand.
ATGAAATAAACACTTAAAATCATGCAATTGCACACATAAGACACATATATGCACGTAGGGTCAAATAAAGTAAAAAATAAGGGATAGAGTGTACCTCCCTTGAGTTGGAGCTCCTAATGGAGTGAAATTACTTATTTACCCTCCAAAATAATAAAAGAGTCAAGGCATCACTTTAATTAACAAGTAATCACATGAAATGGAAATGAACACGAAATTGAATCAATCCAAAGCATTTAAAGGAAGGTGAACAACCCATGTAAGAATTAAAACAAGTAGTGGCTTGGTTGCAAAAAATTAAAGGAAATTTGAGGAGTCAATTTGATTGATTTTTCCAATTATTTGGGCCATAGTGAAACAAGAAGAGACTTGGGGGGTTAAAGTGCGATTGTTTTGGAACATTTCCATGCAAATTCATGCAAAATGACGTGAGAAACATTCTGCAACAAAGTTTCACAAACTGATGAAGCTCTCGGCAAGGTTCTGCTGCACAATTTTCATGCACAAGGTTTCGCAATTTCAGCAAAGCAAATTCATACGACAGCTTTGAAATTACTCCAATTAAACATGGCTGGACATCCCTTAACAATGCAAATAATTGGAAGAATTTCATGTGAAGTTTCATGCAAATGCTACGAAGAAACATTCTGCAAACTGGAGCTATTCTTCTGCAACTTCTACTCATTCGGCCGAGACAAACATTCATGCCAAAGACTCGAAAGCATCTTCACCCATTCAAACACAAAGTGCAGAGATTTACAACAAAGGTTGAGAACAATCTAACAGTCTAACATTTGAAGAACAAAAGCTGCTACAACTTTCTCAATTTCTGATTCAAGCAAACAAGATTAGTGCTATTCATTTTATCATGAGCAAGGTGGTTCATGCACAATCAAATCATTTCAATGAGGTAGGTAAACGAATCCAAACCACAAATCAAAGACATTACAACTTTACTCGACAGGATATGAGAGAAAGAAACGTGGAACATCAAAACCACAATTCCCTTGCTAGTTTCTGGTTTGAAACTTTTGCCAGCAGAAATTATCTCAACATTACAAGCTTGCTCATTACCAAACACTGAACCCGAAATGATAGGCTACACACTTAGGATGAAAGCTACACTTAGAACTACTGCCTATAACGCAAACTTTAGCTAATATGTCAAAAATTGCAGCAACAGGCATTGAACGAATGCCATGTTGCTGCCTGCTGTCATACCACATGTGCCGCAGGTTATACAGCCAGCAAAACAGAAGATCAAACAAAACAAAGCTTGAACATAACCCCCAGCAAATAAACAACTCAAAAGCTTCTGCAACCAACGAGAGTCAAAGAAACAGGAGCCCTTGCAGCAAATTTTTATGCGCAAACTTAGGCGCAACGCAAACATGAAAGCAGGCAACAGGTTTTAAAGGAATAGGTGCTAGAAATGCAATGAATGGAAAAGGCAGCAAGAAGAAAGTAACGAAGGAATGGAAAAAGAATTCATTTCTTGTACATCCTATCCTCCCCTTTGGCCATGAAACAGTGGTGAAACCAGATTCATCAAAAGTCTAGACCATGAAACAAGGAGGAATCGAAACATTTCTAGCAAAACCCACACACACATTCATTCTCATTCTCACAAGCATCTAACACCGGACAGATTTTTCATTCTTAAAACTAAAACTAGCAAACTCGTCAATCAGAATGCAAACAGACCCAAAACAGAAAACAAGCCAAACGAGAACTTCAACCAAATCAAAGCTCCAGCTTTAACCAAATCAGACGCAAGGTGGATGCATATTGGTTTAGCCAAGACCCAGCAAATCGAACCAAAAACCAAGTTCCTGCTTAGCAGGTTGGGCTCCATTTAGAGATGGAAATAAACAAGAAAAGGGGTGGAAAGTTACCTGTTCCACTGCCTTTAAACCTATAGCTTGAGCAGTAGCAACGGCAGCGCCACCACCACAGCCAAATGCCGAAAATAAGATCTTCGATGTTCCTCTTCTCGCAGAGCTTGGCGAAGAATTTAGGCCAGTCGGATTCCACAGTCACACTAGCATCCTTCACCAGCGCAGTGATCTTCTCTTTTCCCTTGAAGCCGACGGAAAGTTTAGGTTTTGTGTGGATGTCCTGTGATGTTGCGGCCGCTCTGCATTTCCTTTCCCAGATTTCCTTTTCTAAGCCCTCGGTTTTCTTGGCCTCTCCCTTTCTTACTCTCCCTCTGCCCTCTGTTTCAGCCGTCACTCATTCTTTTTGTCCAGCCTCCAGTTTCTCTCTTTCTTTTACTCCATCTCTCCAACCCCAGCCGTCAATGTTTCCTTCCTCCGTCCTCAAGATCCTATGCCCTCAGCCGTCATTGCCCTTCTCTGTTTTCTTTCTTCAGCCGTCCAGACTCCCGTAACTTTCCTCTGCGTTTTCCTAGCCGTCCAAACTCTCAGCTCCCTCCAGAACCCTCGCCTTTCTCACAGCCGACCTCCCCCCCTTTTTTTGGCTTTTCCCGTTCCATTTTTGTTTCTTTTTCCCTTTGCTCCGTCGCCCGCTTCCTCTCTCTCTTCTTACCCTCTGTCTTTTTTCTTCCCCGATCTCCTTGCGGCCAGCCTTGTTTTTTTCAAAACCCTCATCCCACGCTCCACATCTCACGTCCTTCCCCCTTTCATTTCCACCCTCCACCTATCCTCTTCTAGAATTCTCTAGGGCCTGAGGTGTCCTAGACACCTGGCCATTCATCACTTAAATTGCCCTCAAGGGCCCTGCTGCAACTCTTCTTTGCAAGCTGCGGACGAACGCAGCTTGCATGTAAAATTTTTTTTTCTCTTTTTTTTAATTTTTAATTCTTACATTTAAGGCCAACTAAATGAGTAACAAATGAATATAAGGGAAAGAGGATAATAGTAATACTAAAAATGCTATAAAAATACTAGGAAATACCCAAAACAAAAATCATGAAATTAATAGATAATAATTATCGCTAAAATAAAAATAAAATAAAAGTAAAATAATAATAAATAAAACGGTTCAAAATTTGGTGTCTACAAGCACCCCAAGTCCAATAAAACACAAGAACCCCCAATTTGGACAGCATTTCCCCTTAAAATTCTAAGTTTCCAACCTACTAACATTCAACCATACTTTCCAAACACAATCACCATTACCACTACAAGTCATAAACCCTTCAATACACCTTATTGGAGTCACAAAGGCCTTTAATCAAAGTCAATTCAAGTGCTATAAAGAAACCCTAGAAAAGCCCCAATTACAAACCCTAAATCCGAAATTTTCCATTCAAAGCGGAAATTTTCCGCAAATAGCCACAATTTACGCATTATAGTTTCATTCTAGACTATTCCCAACCATCATACATGGCTAACCAACAACAACCATACAAAAACAGAAAAATCATGAATAAATATAAAAATTCACCAATCTCAACCAAAAGCCATGATATTGTCCACAAAATCACCTCTTTGACTAACACAAGCTACCAATTTAACATTATTAAGAACAAAAGAGAGGTTCCTTAGTTACTCACCTTGCAACTCAAGAAAAGAACCACTTAACACCACTTGCTTCAAAACCACTTCACAACCAACCTCACTACTACTAAACTAAGGGTTTTTATGGAGAAATTGGAAGTTTAAACGGTTGATTTGCTAGATTGAGCAAGATTGAGGCAAGAAAGTTGAGAGCTTTTTCCTTTCTTTTCTTCTTGAGAGGGCCGGCCAAGAAGCTTGCAAATGAGGATGATTTTGGGTCAATTTTTGATTAATTGGTAAAGTGATGAATAGTGATCAAAGTCAAGATTAAATCACCAAGTGACACTTGTCACTCTCATTAAATGCAAAGCTATCCTTTTGTCTCTCCCACACTAATCCATTTGGTAACTTCTAATCATATCTTAACACTAAGTAAAATAATCCCGATATACAAAACTTAACCTAACTGACCGAATTTTACCGAACTTTCCGCACTAGCGGGTCCCACATCCGGTATACACTCTTAATTTCTCAAAAACTAACCGATACTAGAAAAATGATTTCAAAACTCAATTTACTCATAAAAATTATCTAGAAAATTTTCCTAATAAAGAAAATAGGGAAAAACATGCAATTAAATAAAATAAAACCTAGAAAATAAGGAAATTTACGGGTTCTCACACTCTTTCCCCCTTAAAAGAATTTCGCCCTCGAAATTTCTCACCTTGACTCACAAAAAGTTCAGGGTATTTCTTTTACATTTCTTCTTCCACCTCCCAGGTAGCTTTCTCTACCCCATGGTTTCTCCACAATATCTTTACCAAAGAAATCTGCTTGTTTCTTAACTCCTTAACTTTCCGGTCAAGCAACTATACAGGTTTCTCTTCGTAAGTAAGAGATTCATCTATTTCGATTTCCTCTGGCTGTAAGATATGAGATGGGTCGAGATAGTACTTCTTAAGCATCGAGATGTGGAAGACGTCGTGAATTCGGGATAGACTGGACAGTAGTTCCAGGCGATACGCTACCTTACCAACCCTTTGGAGAATCTTGAAAGGTCCAACGAACCACGGTTGGAGCTTCTTTCCTCTACCTGCTTTGATGCTCCGTAATGGTGTGGCCTTGAGGAAAACACGGTCTTCAACTTCAAATTCTAAGTCTTTTCTTCGATTGTCCGCGTAACTCTTTTGTCGGGTTTGAGCTGTTTGAAGTCTTTGTCATATCAATTGGACTTTTTCTCGTGTCTCCTTCATCCATGAAGTAGCCGTTGGATCTAGCACCTTCCTCTCGCCGACTTCGTCCCAATAAATCGGTGACCGGCATTGTCGTCCATATAGTGCCTCGTATGAAGCCATTTGAATTGACGAATGGTAGCTGTTATTGTACGGAAACTCTACTAAGGTCATGTGTTGACCCCAATTACCTCCAAAATCTAGAATGCAGGTCCTTAACATGTCCTCGAGAGTTTGGATTGTTCGCTCCGATTGTCCATCCGTCTGAGGGTGATAGGTGGTGCTTAAGTTGAGTTTAGTCCCCAGAGTCTCTTGGAATTTCTGCCAAAACCGAGATACGAAGCGGGGATCTCTATCGGAGACGATGCTCACAGGAACGCCATGTAACCTGACGATCTCGTCCATGTACACTTGAGCCAATTTGTCCATGGAATACTTCATGTTCACTGGCAAGAAATGCGCCGATTTGGTTAATCAATCGACGATCACCCACACGGCATCGTATCCTCGTTGCGTTCGCGGCAAACCTGAAACGAAGTCCATTGTGATGTTTTCCCATTTCCATTCGGGTATCTCAAGTGGTTGTAGTAAGCCTGATGATTTTTGATGCTCCGCCTTTACTTGTTAGCAAACGAGACATTTTTACACGTACAGAGCGATCTCCTTCTTCATGTTATCCCACCAATATGCTCCTTTTAGATCCTGATACATCTTGCTACTACCCGAATGGATCGTATACTTGAACCGATGGGCTTCCTCCATGATCTCCATTTTTAACGCTTCATCTTTAGGCACCACCACTCGATTTCGGTATTTTAGAATACCCTCGGAGCTAAAATTGAAGTCGGTTGATTCCTCTTTTTCTACCTTCTCTCCCCATTTCCGTACCAACGAATCCTCCTTTTGCGCTTCTTTAATGCGTTCCCGTAGGGTGGATGTCGCCTTAATATTACCAAAAACCACCTTATGACTCCCAAGGCAGGGTTTCCACTCACAGACGGATGCTAACATATCCCACTCCTTAATCATTAACCCTGCTACTTGAACCATGCGACTTAAGGCATCGGTTACCACGTTCACCTTCCCCAGATGGTAGTTGATTGTGCAGTCGTAATCCTCCAGAAATTCCATCCACCGTCGCTGCCTCATGTTCAATTCCTTCTGCGAGAAAAGGTATCTAAGGCTCTTGTGGTCTGAGTAAACCTCGAAGGTCACCCCATATAGGTAGTGTCTCCACTTTTTCAGAGCGAAAACAACGGCAGCTAGCTCTAGATCGTGGGTCGGGTAATTTTGCTCGGGGGATTTCAACTTCCTAGAGGCAAAAGATATCACATTCCGGTTTTACATTAATACGCACCCCAGGCCTTCTCGCAACGCATCGGTATAAACGGTAAAACCATCTACTCCGTTAGGCAAAGTTAGAACTGGTGCCATGGTCAATCTTTTCTTTAACTCTTGGAAACTTGTCTCACGCCGAGCATTCCACACGAACCGACCATGTTTCTTTGTTAGGTCGGTTAAAGGACTAGCCAGTTTTGAAAAATTTTTAATGAAACGCCGGTAGTACCCAGCTAGCCCTAGAAAGCTACGAATCTCTGTGGGGTTTTCTGGCCTCTTCCAATTAGTCACAGCCTCTACTTTCGCCGGGTCAACCGAGATCCCTTCTTGGGAAATTATGTGCCCTAAGAAAGAGATTTTCCCCAACCAAAATTCACACTTATTGAATTTCGTGTACAACTGATGCTCTCTTAGGGTCTGCAAAATGATTCTCAAATGCTGTTCATGCTCCTCACGTGTCTTGAAGTAAACCAGAATGTCATCGATAAAGACTACGACAAATCGATCCAAGTAGGGCTTGAAAACCCTATGCATTAAGTCCATGAAGGCTGCAGGGGTATTGGTCAGTTCGAAGGGTATAACTGCGAATTCGTAATGCCCATATCTCGAGTTGAAAGTAGTTTTCGGGATGTCCTCCTTCCTAATTAACAACTGGTAATACCCTTGGCGAAGGTCCAATTTCGAGAAGATCACTGCTCCTTGCAACTGGTCGAACAACTCATCAATATGGGGCAGTGGATAGTTATTTTTAACCATGACATTGTTCAGGTCCCGGTAGTCTATACACATTCGCAGACTCCCGTTGTGAGACCCCGGTTAGTCCTTAATTTTGATATTATTTGAATAAGGAGTATTATCGTTATTTTTCTATAAAATTTGGTTTTAAGGTTGGTGGTAATACTTTAAAAGGTTATTTCGTCTATATACTATGAAAACCCTAATTTGGGTTATTACTAAAACCCTAGTTTTTGTAATGAATTACAAGTTTGTGCTATTATATTAATAGGCATGCTAATATATGTTATCGTGCAAGTAAGTATATGATTCGATTCTTTTAGCAAAGGTTAGGTAGGTTTGAGAGCTAGAAAAAACCTAAACTAGTCAAACCTCTAGTGTTACAATCCATTAGAAAGTTTAAGTTGGATTTAAAACCCTAATTTTGTCAATGTTATAAAGGTTGTTGTTTCATTGTTTTTATTATGGAGAACGTATGATTAAGTATGGGAGGTTAAGATAGGAAGGTGATTAGTGAAATGATTAAGTGTGACTAAGTATTTTACACTAGATCAAGTGTATGACCTATGGAGTTAATTGAAAGCTTTTCATATAATTGTGGGCAAGAGTGTAAGAAAGTTAAACTAAGGTTGTAAGGGATTGGGAGCAAATTGTAATCTTTTATGTGATTGGTTGGGTGCAAAATATCCTTAGTGGTTGATGACTCACCTTAACTCTAGAATATACAAGAGGAATCAAGACATAAATGAAACCATCACCAAGGGAAAAAGCAAGAGAAAGGGCCGAAATTTTGAGAGCAAATGAAAGGGAAATTTCCTCCAAAGTTCATCAATTTTTAACCATCCATCTTGCTTTTGAAGCTTAGGGTAGCAACTTGAGCACTTGATTGTTGTGGTTTGATCATCTACAAAGCTTATTTGAAGGTATATCATCTTACTTGGAAGTTAAATTTTGGAGTTTTAATTTTGAAGCTATGGAAGTGATGCTTTTGTTGTAATTATGTATTTTTATGGGTTGTATGATGATTATGGAGTAGTTTTATGGTTTATTTTGATGGTTATATTGCTGATTTTGGTAAAGGCTAGGAGGAAAATGTAGGGTTTCTTGATTCATGATTCATAGAGTTGGTTTGGTTGGATTTTGGCTTGTTAATGGCCTCTTTGATGTATTAATTTCACTTGTATGGTTGGTAAGTAGCAAATTCCAGATTAGTCATGAAACCCTAATTCAAAGGAAAGTTAGTTTGGTTGGGTTAGGGCTTAAGTGATTAGAGTTTGATTGATTAGGTGGTGAAACTAGTAAAGTTAGTAGGATTAGCACCTAGATTATGGTTACTTGGGATTAAATTGGGAAAGGAATTTCGGTTCACTTGTAGAGCAAATAGGAGGTGATTTATGTGTGTTTATTTGGTATGAATTTGCTTGGAAAACTTGCATGAGAATGGTAGAAATGAATCATGCATTTGCGGCGCGCGGAATCGTTCAATCTGGAAACAGGGCAGCCCAGAAACCAAACTTTGGCTCCATTTTTCTATGTGCTACGTATGGATTCAGGGTTTTCCCAAAACATGAAAGTTGTAGCTGGTAAAGTCCTTGTCATGTCTGCAAAATTTCATCCCAATCCGATTAGTGTAGCCTGAGTTATGACCAAAAAACCCAAATGGCTGTACAAACTTCTGGATTTGGTGACGTTTCTTGATTTTGCTTCTGACCATGCTCAGTTCACCTTGATAACGTCTGAACTGGGTGTTGAGGTCTTCATAAGACTTGTATATCCTTGTTTCAGTTTCAAAATTGTATAAAGTACGTCCAAATCCGAGACCCACAGCTTCAGTTATACCCAAAATAAGATCGGGTGTCAGAACTGCCATTGAAATTGGGCAGTTTTGACAGGAACTTTGGACCCATTTTTTCACCCTTCTCTGTATTGATTCAGGTTTTTCCTAAAACATAAAAGTTTTAGCATTATGACATAGCTTTCTAATGCCTTTGGAATTTCTTGATTTAGATTTGCGAGCTGTGAGTTATGGTCTGGCAAACAGACCCTGTACGTCACCCTAAAGTGCAAACTTCTGGTACTGTTTTCCGTAATTTCGACCTACTTCCACTCAGATCTAGATTAAGGTGTCTTTATGAAAATTTTAACCCTTCCTCTTAGCTTCGTAACGGTGTATCATACACTTTGATCCGACATTCCCAGCCTAACTTTTAATCCAAACGGTTCGGGGTAGCAAATCTGCCCGTTTCCGTTTCCGTTTCCGTTTCCCGTTTGCCAATTCCGCACGTGCTCATGTGCCAATTTTGCCGTTTTGCTTGCTTTAGGCATGTTAGTAGTCATTTGTGATATAATGTGATGCAATCTTTTATTTCAGACGGTGGTGAGCTAGACGGAGCCGGTGGGGCCTACTAGCTATCACACATGAAGAGATTTTCGCACTTGTGCTAGTTTTGTGCTTTGTGTAACTATTCAGGCCGTTCCTATGTGTTAGTTGCTTATGTGTTTTGATATGTATGAGAGAGTACCTAGGCGAGGGTGTACTTTATCGCACTCGACCTAAACCCTAATTTGTACACATATTTGTACATGGCATATGTATATGAACTATTTTGGAACTAAAACCCTTGAGCTTGTAGCTCGGAGTGACTTTTGGGTGATTTTGTGAAGTTTGTGAGTTTGGGGCCCGATCTCAAGACCTAAATGGACTATTCGAGCCGGTCAGGGCTTGGTCGAAGTCAGTCCAACCTAGTTTGAGGTCATCAAGTTTGTGAATCCGGTTCACCGAGTATGTGAACCAAGTTTGTGAATCGAACTTGTGAACCAAGCTCAATTTCGTTTGCTCGAGCCATTTTATGAGGTGACTAGCCAGTGAGGGTGATAAGGTGTACGGTGGGAGTACAAGTGGAGTTCTACGGACCATTATTTGTGGTCGACGGAGTGTTGACAGGAGGTCACACGTGGCAGACGATTTGGCTTTGGAGCCAACCTGTATCCTTAACTTGTGTTGTTACTTTTATGTTTTCGATTTGACATCTTTATGATGTAATTGTTCGTTTAATATATGAAATTTATAGTTTTACCCCTGTTTACTTGCTAAGCATATAGCTTACCCATTTTCTTTTGTTTTCCTTAGCAGGGGACGACGCGGGGAACCCTTGTAACCCTATCACTAGTATAGTTAGGTTTGGTTTGTAATAGTTGAACAACTAAGATATTTTTGTTTGTTTTGGTGACCTGTATTAAAACCCTTCTTTGGGTCTACTTTCTAATTTTAATTACTATCATACGACGATGTAGTGATCTGGATATCTATTTTTGAGGATGTAAATAGAAATCTTTTGGGGATTGTATATTGTGAATAGTGCTCTTTTGGTTTCTTTAGTTTTTATTGTTTTGTATTTTCGAGTCATGGCGCGAGCTAGGCAGGCGTCCCGCCGATACCCTCGGGTTCGCCCTTGGGAGAAGTGGGGGCGTCACACCTGTCCTTCTTCTTTACAAATAGTACAAGGGCTCCCCAAGGAGACCCACTTTCTTGGATGAACCCCCTCTCCAAAAGGTCTTGTAACTGCAACTTCAATTCCTTAAGTTCAGCAGGGGCCATCCGATACGGGATTTTTGAGATAGGCGACGTTCCTGGTAACAAGTCGACTTTGAATTCTATCTCTCTTTCTGGAGGTAGGGCTACTAACTCATCAGGGAATACATCCGGATATTCCCGTACTATGTGCACATCCTCTACCTTCAATTTGTCGGTAGGGGGTATTGATCAGAAAGGCTAAAAATCCTTCCGCCCCTCTACTAGGCAGTTTTCTAGCCCGAATGCCCGAGATCAAAGCAGATGAGGCTAACCTACCCCTTACATCCAACCTTAAGGTTGCCTCACCAGGAATGCGGAATTCTACTACTTTCTTTTTGCAATCTAGTTGGGCATTATACCTGGCTAGCCAGTCCATGCCCAAGATCACGTCGTACCCCTTAATGGACAAGCTTATCAAATCCCCCAATAATTTCCTCTCTCTTACCCAAACCTCGCAGTCCTTATAAACCATGCTAGTGATCAACCGATGGTCCCCCGTCGGCGTACTAACTTCTAAATCGTAAGGTAAACTAGCAGGTTTTATATCAATGCCACACATGAAATTAGGGTTAACAAAGGAATGGGTGGCACCGGAATCTACTAAGATCTTTGCAAAGCGGTGAAATATAGGGATCGTACCTTCTATGACCTTAGAGGAATCTGGGACCTGTTGAGGCTCTAACGAGTACACTCGGGCCGCTACCTTGAGTTTTGTCCCGTTTCCCTTAACTGGTCCAGCGTTTGTTCCTCGGTGGTTGCTGACTTCCCTTTCCATCTTGTTTTAAGATTGGGCAGGTGGCAAGCTGATGGTCTGCACTTCCGCAATGCAGACACTTTCCCTCCTTCTTCCAGCAGCTGTACTCAGTGTGGTTTGGCTTTCCGCAATACCCACAGGGTCCACGGGATGCCGAACCCGCACCTCTCTGGAAGACTCCTCCCTGGCTTCTTCCAGCTGAGCCACCCTTAGACGGAGCCCCTCTGCCTACTCCCGACTGTCGTCCACTTCCGGCTCCCCATCCATACTTGGGAGGGGCACTCTTCTCCCCCTGCCCTGAGCTGCTCCCAGGAAAGCCTCGTTTCTTTGCCTGGAAGTTCCTTACTTGCAGCCTAGCGCTTTCCACCCGTTGGGCTTTCTCCACGGCCTTGCAAAAAGCATTAATCTGGGCCACCGCGAGGTCCTTCTGAATTTTCACACTCAGGCCCTGGATAAAGCGCCTTATCCGCCGTTGCTCGGTCATGATTAACTCGGGGGCAAATTTGGATAGGCGGGTGAACTGGCTCTCATATTCCGCTACGGACTGGGCTCCCTGACGAAGCCGAATAAATTCATCTTCCTTCCGTTCCTGAACTAGAGGAGGGAAGAATTTAGCGTTGAACTCCCGCATGAAGTTCACCCAAGTTCTGGGCGTTTGCTCCCGTTCCCACTTCTGCCGGATAACGTTCCACCAGGAACGGGCCGCCCTTCTAGCTGAAAGACGGCGAAGGTCACCTGCCTCTCCTCGGTGTAGTGTAGAGCAGCAAAAATATCCACCATTTTCTCTAGCCATCTTTCGGCTACATCAGGATCGGGGCCCCCAACGAACTTTGGTGGGGCAAACTTTTGAAATCTCTCGAGAGCCCTATCCTCGCTCTCGACGTGGTTGCCAGGGTTCCCAGGGTTGGGGTTAGGGTTTTGACCCTGTTGCTGCACCACTTGGGCCAATAAACTAGTCATTTGCTGCATGGCTGCAGCTATTTGGACGTTGGGGTCAACCCTAGGTTCAGGGTTTGGTCCAGATGAGGTTTCCCCAGCGCCCCCTTCCGACGTGGGTGCCTACTCCCGCGTCCACGTCCCCGACCACTACATGTCCCTTCCATGAAGTCTAGTTGATCTAGGGAAACGTAACTATAACATTAAAGATAATGATACAGGTAACTAAGGAACCAAAAGCTTTTCACAATCTAGCATATATACATAATACAAAACAACATCACACAGTCACACATTAACAGTCAGTCAAATACAAACAAAAACAATCCATAAGGGAATGGCATCATCGAAAGTAATATACACATAACTAGTCCAAACGTACAAAAATGGCTAGCTAAGGCTCTTCCCCAGTCTACCATCCCCCTATCCTTACTATATACAGTAGGCAAAACCATCCAAAATACCCTAGGAGTCACGACTTAGTCCGTCGTCGGGCTAGTGGACCCGCCCGACGGGGTGGACTCACCTCCATCCCCGTTCCCCGTACACGAAGCCTCATCGCTCTCCTCCTCGAGCAAGTTATCGCAAAGGTTCAAGATCGACTCGGCTCTAACCCTAACTTCCCTAGCTCTCTTAACCATACGCTCACGCGGCTCTCCAAGTTGGGCACAAAGGTCGTCCACCCTATCTTGACCTTCAATCACGTCGTACTCGAGCTCCTTGATTCGCTCAGCTTGCTTCTCATTAGCTTCCCTCAGTTGCAAATGAGGATGATTTTGGGTCAATTTTTGATTAATTGGTAAAGTGATGAATAGTGGTCAAAGTCAAGATTAAATCACCAAGTGACACTTGTCACTCTCATTAAATGCAAAACAATCCTTTTGTCTCTCCCACACTAATCCATTTGGTAATTTTTAATCATCTCTTAACACTTAGTAAAATAATCCCGGTATACAAAACTTAACCTAACTGGCCGAATTTTATCGAACTTTCCGCACTAGCGGATCCCAAATCCGGTATACACTCTTAATTTCTCAAAAACTAACCGATACTAGAAAAATGATTTCAAAACTCAATTTACTCATAAAAATTATCTAGAAAATTTTTCTAATAAAGAAAATAGGGAAAAGCATGCAATTAAATAAAATAAAATCTAGAAAATAAGGAAATTTACGGGTTCTCACATAACTTGCCTTCTCTTATAAATGGTAAATTCGTTTGCACTAGAATTCAACCTTTTCTCATGAATGCCTGTGAGACCCCGTAATTTTCTCAGTTTCTAGGTTTTATTTTATTTAATTGCATGCTTTTCTGCATTTTCTTTAATAGGAAAATTTTCCAGATAATTTTTATGAGTAAATATAGTTTTTAGATGATTTTTCTAGTAGTGGGTAATTTTTGAGAAATTAAGAGCGTATGCCGGACGTGGGACCCGCTATTGCGAAAAGTTCCGAAAAATTCGGCCAGTTAGGTTAAGTTTTGGATACCAGGTTTATTTTACTAGGTGTTAAGAGATAATTAGAGGATATCATTTGGATGAGTGTTGAGGAAACAAAAGGATAGCTTAGCATTTAATGAAAGTGACAAGTGTCACTTGAAGATTTATTCTTACTTGTTGACCACTATTCATGACTTTACCAAATAAATCAAAATTGACTAAATTACTCTTCATTTTCAAGCTTCTTGGCCGGTTCTCTTCAAGGGAAAAGAAAGGAAAAGCTGTCAATTTTCTAGTCTCCAATCTTGCCCAATCTTTCAATTCAACCGTTTAATCTTCAAATTACTCCATAAAACCTCTTAGTTTGGTGATATTAAGGTTGGTTGTGAAGTTGTTTGGAAGGCTAAGGTGGTTAGTTGCTTCCTTTCTTGCATTTTAAGGTGAGTATCTAAGGAACTCCTCTTTTGGTCTTGATGATGTTTAATTAATGGCTTGTGGTAGCCTAAGAGGTGTTTTTGTGGGTTATTTCATGATTTTAGTGAGATTGATGACATTTTTCTATTTATTCATGATTTTTCTGTTTTAAGATGATTACTATTGTGTGGCCATGTATGATGGTTGGAAATGATCTAGAATGAAGCTAGAATGCGTAAATTGTGGTTGTTTGCGAAAAATTTCCGCATTTGACGGAAAATTTCAGAAGTTAGGGTTTCATGTAACCCCATTCTGCCCGGTACTGTTGCACCTAGTTAGAAGCCGAATTAGCCTTGGGTTAAAACATGAAAGTTGTAGGGAATGATATTTTATAGATTCCTACAAAATTTCAGGCCAATCGGAGCAATGTAACCTGTGAAAAGACTGAAATACCCCTGCTGCCCTGTTTCTGTCCGAACTTGGTAATCAGCTTTGGTATTTGGTTAATTTGATTGGGAATACGATTGATTTGGTTGTTGATGTCTTCTTAAGAAATATATCCTGGTATCTTAGCTTTCGGATGGCTTTGGAATCACTTGAATTGGACTTAGGTAGCCTGACTTATGATGATTTAACCAGAATGCGATTTATTAACCTGTTTATGCGGTTCTGGTTTGGTATATTGATCTTTTGACCTAGTTGCACTACAAACTGGACTGAGTGGCCTTCTTCAACATTGTAGCCCTATCTTTTAGCTTCGAAACGTGTATAGTGTACATCCATCCAATACTCGTAGTGCCAGTTGTGTCCAATACGCTTAATGGCGTCAAAACTGTTTTTAGGTCTTAGAGCTTAACTTGCATTTCCGGATTTTCCCTAACCTACTCTAGTACCTATACGTTTAATTGGAGCCTTATTTTGGTAGTATGTGGATTTGGGTTATGACTTGTAATCGAGTCTTATTGTGACTATTTGAATGTTTTAGGACGTGACGGTGGTTCAAGACGCTCTTTGGGCGGAAGTGTATGAAATTTCACTTGCTTGCTTGGTGAGTATACTACTCACTTGTTTGTTTACAATGTGGCTTTGTTATATTTGAACTTGATGCCTTGAAGGCTTATTTGCACCGGTGAAACTGATTAAAGTGAGGGTGTACTTGATCGCCCTCACCCCTTTTGTATTATATATGACTGTTAACTGTGGTACTTGAATAGTACATGAAATACTGGATTTGGTGTCGTATGGACGAGTATCCAATGGCCATTACTGTTACTACTGAGCTCAACCCCATTGGTAGTCGATTGGATCGAGCCGGCGAGGGCTTGGTCGTGAAAATTGACGAGCCATGGGGACTGTTATATGGAATCTTGTAGTATGAGACTCTCGATTCCGGTATACTCGAGTATTACCAAATTTATACTGTTTGGAGTTCGGGCCCGGTAGGGGTATGCTGGGTGGAAGGAATGGAAGTAAAGTGGAGCCTACGGTTGGTTACTTTGTAAACATTGACGGAGGGTCAATGAAATCCGATCAAGTATACAAGCGAGGAAAGGGGCTCTTGAGAGCCGTCCGTATCCTTTTAACCATGTTGTGAATGTGTGATCTTGGTTTACTTCTTTATTGAACGTTTTATGCCTATATGAACTTGGTTGCTTGAGTGATAGTATCTCACTGGGCGTAAGCTCACTCTATTCCTTTTGTTTTCCTTACAGGAATATAAACACTTTTGGAATGGCTTTTGATAGTTGGTTGTCGAGTTGAGCTTGTTGTAACTATCTTTTGAATAGCTCCTTTTGGGCAAAACCCTAAGTGCATTTTGATTCAACCAAGTCGTTGAGTTGTAATTTGCAAATCGTACATGTACAAACTTGTTGGATAACTTTTGTATGCTACTTTGGATTGTAAATGCTTAATTTCAAGGTGTATATGTTTGATGGATGTTTGGTGAGATTCCGGCCGGATTCTGACGTGTCGGTTACTATTCATGTCGACTCCGATTTTCATTTTTTTTTATTTTGTGATTTTGACTTGTTTAAGCGCGCTTGTATGTTTTGGAACGTTTAGACCGTATTGAACTGTCCCGTTAGTCCTGGCGAGAGTTGGGCAGGCAGTCCGCTAACCCCTTTGGTTCGTCTTAGGGGAAGGTGGGGCTGTCACAATGCCAAAATGAGGTTTTGATTCATTTTTTTGAAAACAGTTTTGTTTCTTGTGTTGAAGCAATTCATTAAGATGATCCATCTTCTTTTCAAATCCCCTTGTTCTTTTTTGAGCATCTCATAAAACTTTATTTTTCTATCAAACTCAAAAAGTAAACCAGTCTCATTCTTTTTGAAGTAGTCATTTTTAGTTTTCAACTTTTTGTTTTGTTGAAAAAGATTTGCATTGTCTTGAAGCAAAAAACTAATTTTCTGTTTTAGTTCTTTATTCCTAACATAAGATATTTTCAAGCTATCATGCAATCTCTCAATGAAAGATTCAATATCATCATCAGATTCATCATTACTAACAGGTTGAGAGTTGCAAGTAGTTACCTCATCATCACCAATGGCTATGAAAGTCATTTGAGCAGATTCTTCTTCCTCTTCAACATCACCATCTGAGTTGTAATAATTCCATGTGATTTGAAATTTGTTGAACTTTGGTTTTCGTTCAACTTTTCCTTCTTTCTTCTTCTTCATTGGGCACTCACTCATGTAGTGTCCAAGTTGGCCGCACTCAAAGCATTTATCAGTTTGCTTTTTATTGGCCTCTTGCTTTCCTTTGTTTCTTGCATTGTTAAACTGATTTGGAAATGAATTACTAGGTCCTCCTTTTCTGAATCTCCTTTTGTTGAGAATTCTTTTGAAGTTTCTTGTGATGAGAGCAATATCATTGTCATCAACTTTCACATCTTCTCCATCCAAGGAAGCCGAATCATCTTCATCTTGAGAAGCTTTTAGAGCAATGCACCTTCTTACTTTTGCATCCTCTTCCTCTTGCACCTTAGTCTTAAGTTTCAGCTCATAAGAGGTTAGAGAATTAACAAGAGATTCAATAGGCATAGAATTTAAATCTTTAGCCTCTTCAATGGTAGTCACCTTACTTTCCCAATCCTTGGACAGGGTATTCAAAAATTTTTTATTTTTCTTACCTAGGGAGTATTCCTTTTCCAGCACCTCTAAATCCTTAATGAGGTCATTGAATCTACGATACATCTTGTCAATATTTTCATGAGATTCCATCTTCAATGATTCATACTTGGTAGCCAGAATTGATTTCTTTTGTTCTCTCACATTTTCACTTCTTTCATGAATTTCTCTCAGTTTATCCCAAATTTGTTTAGCAGACCACAACCTTTGACTCTAATAGACTCATTTGAATCTAAACTACTATACAACACATTCATAACCTTGGCATTCAAAGTGAGGTGGGTTTTATCTTTACCAGTCAATTCATTTCTGGTTTTTGGTTTTGGTCTGTATGTAACTTCATCTATTATAGAGGCATCATATGGATCTTCATTAACAACAAATCACGGTTCAATATCAATAGATTGCAAGAAGATAATCATTCTTTCCTTCCAACTCACATAATTGGATCCATTAAACATTAGGGGTCTAGTGACAGATTGTCTTTCAAAAACTATAGCATTGTTGGTTGTCATTTTACTCCAAAATCATTTGAGCTTAATCTCTAGGAGACCAAACTCTGATACCAATTGTAAGGATCGAAGACAACCTAAGAGGGGGGTGAATTAGGTGAATTAAAATCAAATCAGGTTGTGAGACACTTTTTGGCTCAATATGAAATTTACCCTCTTTTCTAGATGACCAGTCAATTAAAACAATTAATAAGAGAGCAAGATTACTTGTAAATAGAAGAGATGAGCAATTTATATTTGCAAGACAGTAAGTAATAGGGAAAGAATAGCAAACCAAATTTCAAACTCCTTTTGAGCTTGAATGTTACTTTATAGAGCAAGTTTCTTCAAGTTGATCAAATACAACCAATCTTTGTGTACAAAGGAAGGATCACTTCCTCCTTGCCCCAAGCCACACTTGGTCAAGTTAGGAAGTTTTACTATCACTCGATAACCCTCACAAAGCTACATTATTGAAGTATTTTTCTCACACAAGAAAAGCTTATACGAAATTCACACAATTAAGAGTACAAATCTTTTTTGAAGAGAATTTTCTCACTGAAATTGGTCTAGATCTTTTGTAGTCTCAATGTGCAAAAGTACTTTGAAGTAGTTGACCATGCTCTATTTATATGGGACCAAAATGTTCCTCTATTAATGTTTCCAACAGATAGAAGGCAGTTGAAAAGTCAACTAGCTGTTGGTAGTATCGGACGTCCGGTAGTCTTGTTTCTTGCGTCCGACAGTAGGTAGTGAGTTTAAGAGATTTTCTTCAATTCTTTTGGACATCCGGTATCTCCAATGCTTTGCGTCCGAAGTCCCGCATTGTTTATCGGACATCCGGTGCTCTTATGTTTTGCGTCCGATCGAGGTTGGTGAGCTTGGAGGAAATGTTTTAATTCCTTCGGACGTCCGGTGGTGAATTCATCATGCGTCCGAAGTTGCGCAATGATTATCGGATGTCCGATCCAGTCTTCACAAGCGTTCGATAGATTTCAGTACCCTTTGTCTCTTTCAATTGTTTCATAGCTGATTTGCTTCATAGCTGAAAAGATTTTTGAAAAGATATTAGTAACATCCATTTGTTTAGTAATCATCAAAAGCTAGGGACTAAGATTAACAGAAAATCATGTAAATGAAACTCGTTTAAGTTACTTATCAAACCCTAGAAAATTCATGCTCACTCTTTTGATTTTGATAAAGAAGCGATTAACACTTATAAGTTCACAATTTGGTGTTAAAGCTAAGAAATCGTATTTAAAATGGTCGCTACTTTCGCCCCATAAAGTGTACGAGTTTTGGCAAACGTTCAGCTTATATACCTCTACTAAAGGAAACTTGAATACCCTAGACAACCGGAGTCCAATTCAACCACGAATCACTATTCAAGTTCCAAGTTCACTCGCTTATCTCTCGAACGAAAATTTGGGCAGCATACCCTTTGTTTTTAGCCATTTTTCCAGCCATTTAAGGCTTCATGTTTTTTATTAAATCAATTTAATTCAAACACCTCAAGAAAGCATATCAAGATAGCTCTTTATCTAGGCTAAAAAACATCCAAATATAACTCATTTCTAGCAAATATCCAACCACTACCAAAACTGGAATTTTCTCATCAAAGCTGAAAATTCATCTTTTAATGCTAAAAAGTCATAACCATGCCATTAATCACCTCACAAATTCCATATCCAAACTTAATACCAATATTTGCTAGCTAAACAACATACTCAAAGCTGAAAAATATAAAACCCTAGCTGAAATTTTCACTAAACAACCCAAAACTAAAAAATCATCCATAATATTCAAAGCTTCAAAGCTTCTATAGCATATTTAGCAAGATTAAGAAAGATAAAAGGAAGTTTTAGACTTATACCTTACAAAACTTTCTTGAAAGTGAGGAACCAAGTTATTTCTTCCAAAACTTTCACCACTACTAGCTTAACTCAAACAAGGCTAAATTCAAGGTTGGAATGAAAAGTTTTCTTCTCTCTTTCTCCTTTCCTAGCTCTCGGCCAGCAAGAAGAAATAATGGAGAAAGTGAGCCAAAATGGAAGATAAGAAGGAAAGAATTTGACTTGGTCAAATATCCTTAGATTGCCAACACTTGGCACAACAAGATTCCTTCTCATTTTTTTTCTTTTCTCATTTTCTTTGGTCAATATTTTCGGCTGGTTTAGGGAATAATCTAGGGGTGATTAGCTGAAATTAAAACAAGAGGATTAAGGTAAGAAAGTAGTGGTCAAGTGGTGTACTCAATGGGTAACAAACGGTGCACGTTAGTTCAAGCCTATTTTCCTTAACTCTCTGGTTCTTGTGTTTTAACTTATGATTCACTCACTTATTATTAGCACATCTAATCACACACTTTCCCTTACCTAATACTTACTCTTATCTACCAAATTTAGTACACACACCTCACCAATTAATCACACGACCAAAATACGCAAAAATCCTAGTTTACCCTAACTATAAAACTAAAGGTAAAACTCTCGATTCTATCATTTATTATAACTATTGAGGAAGTAATTTAGTAGTAAAGATATTATAAAGTAATTTATTCCAAATAAAAGGGAATTTTAAGAAAATATGGAGAATTTTGCAAGTCCTCACACTCTCTCCCCCTTAAAAGAATTTCGACCTCAAAATTCATATTTTTATTCGTAAATAGCTCAGGGTACTTCTCTTGCATGTCTGTCTCTAGCTCCCAAGTTGTTTCCTCCACCTCATGGTGTTTCCGTAGAACCTTAACCAATGGAATCTGCTTATTTCTCAAGTTCTTCACCTTCCAATCTAGTACTCGAATAAGTCGTTCCTTGTAGGTCAAAGACTCGTCAAGCTCAATATCTTTTGGTGGCAAAACATGAGTCGGATCTGAGTGACATTTCTTAAGCAAAAAAACATGAAAAACATCATGGATTCGAGATAAACTAGCTGGTAACTCTAGTTGATAAGGCACCTTTTCTATCCGCTGGAGTATACTAAAAAGTCCTATGTATCTTGGCTTCAACTTCTTTCCCTTTCCTGTCTTGATTTTTCCTTTCAGTGGAGTAACCTTAAGAAACACCTTATCTCTACTTCAAACTCCAAATCCTTTCTTCGATGGTCGGCATAGCTCTTTTGACGATTTTGGGCCATTTGAAGCCTCTGACGTATCACTTTTACCCTTTCATAGGCTTCCTCAACCTACGGTATTGTTGCCGGATCTATAATCTTCATCTCTCCTACTTCATCCCAATGAATAGGTGATCGACATCTTCGTCCATAAAGTGCTTCATATGGAGCCATTTGAATAGAAGAGTGATAACTGTTGTCATATGCGAACTCAATCAGTGTCAGGTATTGGCTCCAACTCCCTCCAAAATCAACAATACAGGCTCTCAAATATCCTCAAGAGTTTGAATGGTTCTTTCTGACTGTCCATCAGTTTGAGGATGATAGGCCGTGCTATAGTTCAACTTAGTTCCTAGAGCCTCCTGCAGCTTCTGCCAAAATCGGGATACAAATTTAGGATCTCTGTCTGATACTATGCTCACTGGTACCCCATGTAATCTGTGAGGACTCATGTTTTTATTCTTAAAATAGTCATTTTATAATTATTTACCCTAGAATTAGTTAATTATGTTATCGTTACATGAATTTCTTTTAAATTTCGCTTTATCGCGCGCGAGTCGAAGGTTCGCGTATTTCGCGTCAAAATGACTAAGTGAAGATTTGATAAATTAATACTAAACTACTGAGAGTGAATAATTATAATATTAAAGGAATTACATTGGAGGATTAGTGCACTAGTGCAACAAACAAGAGAGAAAAGTGGTGGAATGAAACACTATTCGAACACTATTTGCAGTTGACTTTTGCAAAGCTTTTGGCCACAAATTTCTTCAAGCTTCCAAGACAAGATTCACAACACACAAACCCTCTCTCTCCTCTCTTTGGTCGGCCAAAACTCAAGAAAAAAAAGGGAAGGAAGAAAGCTCTTCATCTTGCTCCAATCGTGTTCCATTTCCCTCACAAATCTTCACCCAATTCACATACTACTTGGAGATTAGTCTTAACTTGAAGAAAGGCAACCTATTGTGGTGTTTCTTGGAGAGTTTTTGGGTGAAAAATTCTGGTTTCTACAAGGGTTCAAAAGGTAACCTTCAACTCTTCTAATCTTTCCATTTAATCAAAGTTTAGTGGTTAGTTTTGCATGGGTTTACAACCCTAAGCAAGAAATAGGTTAGAGGACTTGAGGTTTTTCATTTTTTGCTTTAATCTTTAGGCTAGCGATCTTGAGGTGGATTATAGGTAGCTGCCTTGAGGATTTGTTGCTTGGTTAATGTTGTTTATGTGTTATATGAGAGAATTACGATTAGAAAGTGGAGAGAAATCGAAGGAAAAATGGAAGTGCAAGCTGGCCTAAATTTTTTGTCCATGTTGCCCTGTTTTAATTCAAAATTTTGGTGATTTTTTGGTTGCGAAATTGATGGTTATATGTTGTATATTGTGTGTACAAAGTGTCTTCCAAAAATCATTTCATTTGGTTGCTCAAAACTAAGGTTTTCAAAAAAGAAAGAAATCTGGAAATGGTGATCAGGAGGGCCAAACAGTAGTTATTTACTTGAACATATCTCTTTGTACAAAAGTTGAAATCTAGTGTCATTTATGGTATTTGAAACTACACATTCATAGCTTTCTAACGGTATAAAATTCACTTGCTAGTTAGAATTGAGTGAACCGTAGTGATTCAACAAAGTTGACTGTCCTGTTGTGACTGTCTGTCCGAGAGGAATGGAGAAGCTGCGTCTTGTGGCTCTATTTTCTCTCACTTGTGAACTGATTTTGGGAACGACTCTTTCTGATGAAATGTACAATTTTGAACCTAGTTTACAATGCCATAAACCATTCTTAATTGAACTTGTATTGAGTGAGATGTGGTCTGATTTCGAAAGTGCAACAAAGCTGGAAAACTAGAAGTTTTACCTTGCTGACCGAATGGTCAAACTTGTTTTGGGATGTTTTGTTTTGTAAATTTTGATGTAAATTGCTTGTCAATTGCTTATTAAATGTTTTTGGACTCTTGGTTTCAAAAATGGAGTGAATTGGGATTGATTTCATTGGACAAAAACCTTTGGAATGAATGAAAGAGTGAGTTGGCAGTTTTGCTTTGAAAATTTCACGAACTTTAGTTGTTTTGTTGACTGCCTTCCTACTTGAGTTTTTACCTATAATTTGATAGAGACATAGTCCACATATGGAAATTTGAGTGTACCAAATTTGGTATAAAATCAATACCATTTCGATACCCAAATAACGCCCCAAAAATGGCTCTTCAAATCTGAAAAATTTCTGATCAGTATACAAAATTCAGCCGATTTTAAGCTGTTATATCTTGACGCTCAAAACTCTGAATTTAGTTCTGTTTGTCATGTTTGAAACAATCTTTGGAACTCTTATTGTGTTATGAATATCAAGGGCTGATTGACTTTCTGTGAATTATGCCAAATTTCCAAAGATTGATGGAAAACCAAGACTGGTTCAAACCTATCTTCTTGGAACTGAAATTTTGAGATGAAAAATGAATACTTTCTGTTTAGAATCTTGGAAAAGTATCTTCTATGAGTTTTAGTATTTTGAATCTAGTTTCCGACGGCATAAAGTTTTCCATTTTTGGACGTGCCAAACTCAAGATTTGATTTTCCAAAAATTGTCGCGCAAAGCTGAAATTTCCCGATTTCTTAAGAAATTAGTTTTTGACATCTCATTACTCTTTCTTGATATCGATAAACCGTTTTAAAACTTGATTTCATGGTAGAGGTTAGTCTCTCATGGGACTTTAAATCCTAACTTTTGAACCCCGAATTTTGAGAAGTTAAGATTCTCTTTTAAGGCATTGACTTAGTCTAAGCAAGTGTACGTTCTTTCTTGATTAATGCATGGTTGTGAGTAAAAGTTACTCGTTATTTGCTCAGGCACTTAAGAGGATCTTCAAGAGAATCTTAGAGCATACGCCTAAAAGCTTACTTGCTCACTTTCTCACTTTTTGATTTGGTGAGTGTCAATTGCATGAATAGTTACAAATTATATGAATTGCTTCTTATGGATTGAATAATTTATAATTGTCGAGTCGAGTGTGTACATTATCGCACTCGTTCTCTTTTAACTGATTGTATAACTGAACTACTCATAATTGAATTGTATGTGATTGATTGAATGCCGATTGGAGTGAATCTCATCGGCCTATAATGGTATTGGTCGATTGGAGTGAATCTCATCAACTCATAACGGTAATTGGGGGACGCCAAAATCTCAATTGGCCGACCTTGCGACTCGAGCCAGCAAAGGCTTGGTTGAGAAGCTCGGTGAACCATGAGATAATTGTAAGTTTGATCTATTAAGAGATCTCGCTTGGCCTACTCGAGCAGTAGCACCTTTTATAGAAGAGCAGGCTCGGGATTGGGGGTTGTAATGGTGAACGGGAATTGTGAAGAAAGTGGAGTTCTACGGACTTAATACTGACCCGGTTGATGGAGTGTCATCGCGGGGAAATATTTGATCGAGCCATGGCGAAGCAAGTGGAATCTAGCTCCTGGGAGCTCCTGTATCCTTATTGAGTGTGTTTTATGTTAAAATGTGAATTATTTGAATGTTATGGCTTTATTTCTCGCATAAGTGCTATTGTTACTTGAACTACGTGCTTGCATGTTTTTCTTGGCCTCACTGAGCATTAGCTCATCCCATTAGCTTTGTTTTTCTTAACAGGAGCTAAAATGGAAAGAATCTTGGAGAAGCCGACTTGATGGCCCCTTTTAACTAGGATTTTGAATGTAATTGTCTAGACAACTTTTGGAGGTTGTATATTTTGGGAATGTTGATGTACTTTTGGTAACTTGTGATGTAAGATTGAATATTTTAAGGAAGTGACTTTTCTTTATATCTTCGACTTTTATTATTTGGTTATTTATCCTTAAGTTTGAATTGAAATTGTATCGAGTCCTGGCGAGAGCTGGGCAGGCGTCTCGCCGATACCCTTTGGTTCGCCTTAGGGAGAAGTGGGGGCGTCACATAATATCACAATTTCGTCCATATAAAGTTTGGCAAGTTTTTGCAAGGAATATTTCATATTAACTGGCAGTAAATGTGCGATTTAAGTCAATCGGTCCACTATCACCCAAATTGCATCATGACCCTTTGAGTTCGTGGTAATTCAGATACAAAATTCATCGTTATGTGCTTCCATTTCCATTTAGGTATCTCTAAAGGCTATAACAGACCCAACGGTTTTGATGCTCAGCCTTCACTTGTTGACACGTAAGACACTTTTGAACAAACTGGGCAATCTCCGCCTTCTTATTGTCCCACCAATACAAACCTTTGAGATCCTAGTACATCTTACCGCCACCTGGATGTACAGTGTATCTAGACCGATGTGATTCTTCCAAAATCTCCCTTTTCAGTTCCTCATCTTTTGGTACAACGACGCGATTTCCAAATCTTAGAATTCCATCGGAACCTAGGTTAAAATCGGGTAATTCTTTTTCTTCACTCTTTCTACCCACTTTTGTACTGTTGGCTCTTTCTTTTGACCCTCTTTAATTCGATCCAATAATGTCGACTTCATCTCAATATTCCCGAAGATAACTTTTTACGGCTCAAGACGAGGGTTCCATTCACAAATATTTTCTAACAGGCTTCACTCTCTCACCATTAAACCTGCTAGTTGAACCTTCTAACTTAAAGCATCTGCTACAACATTGGCCTTTCCTGGATGGTAATTAATGTTACAATTGTAATTTTCTAAGAACTCCACCCATCGACGTTGTCTTAGATTTAGCTCCTTCTGGGAAAATATGTACTTAAGGCTCTTATGGTCTGTATATACCTCAAATGTCACCCCATACAAATAATGCCACCATTTCTTCAAAACAAACACAACGGCCACAAGTTCTAAATCATGGGTGGGATAGTTCTGCTCATGGGATTTTAACTTTCGAGAAGCATAGGCAATTACATTCCTATTTTACATTAAAACACACCCCAATCCTTCTCTCGAAGCGTCGGTATAAACCGTATAGCTATTCTTCCCATTTGGTAAAGCCAACACTGGAGCCATGGTCAATTGCTTCTTAAACTCTTGGAAACTAGTTTCACACTTAGCATCCCAAATATATTTTCCTTGTTTCTTTGTCAAATTCGTTAGGGGTCCCGTAATCCTTGAGAAATTCTTTATAAACCGACGGTAATACCCCGCTAGACCCAAAAAGCTTCAAACCTCAGTAGGATTCTCTAGCCGTTTCCATTTGGCAACAGCTTCAACTTTAGCCGGATATACAATAAGTCAATCTTCTAAGATTATATGGCCTAGAAATGATACTTTCTCTAGCCAGAATTCGCACTTACTAAACTTGGCAAACAACTGGTGCTCTCTTAGGATTTGTAATACTATTCTCAAGTGTTGCTCATGTTCCTCTTTTGTCTTAATATACCAGAATATCATCATTAAATATCATTACAAACCGATCCAAAATAAGGTTTAAACACCTGATGCATTGAATCCATAAATGCTGCTGGGGCATTGGTTAAGCCAAAAGGCATCACTACAAACTTGTAATGCCCATATCGAGTGTTAAAGGCAGTTTTTGGTACGCCTTCCTTCATAATTCTCAATTGATAATATCCTTGTCAAAAATCTAACTTATAAAGCACCACAACCTCTTGTATGTGACGACCCCACCTTCCCCTAGAGCGTACCCCAGAGTTTAACGGACCGCCTGCCCAGATCTCGCCAGGACTCACTCACGCGTAACTCAAGAAAGATACAACGTCCATAGAGAAGAAATGAAACAAAAATCTCAAACTTAACATATACATTGATGTTCAAATCCAGTTACAAGGTTTATACACGCCCAAAACGTTAAAGTATTTACAACCCAAGTAAAATCAACCCTAGTCGGGTGTTAGCGCAAGTACAATTGCAAAATCCAAAAACTAGACTACGCTAGTCTGTACAAGTCTCACGCCTCGCTTGTACCCCCTGTAAGGAAAATAAATGGCGTGGAATGAGCTAAAAGCCCAGTGAGGTTCCAAATAGCAAGTTGACCATTATTTAAAAGTGCAAGTATCACGTAGCAAAGTAATGAGCATGAAAAGTTCATAAAAGTGAGCGAGTGTAAAGTTTTTCTTTTAAAATGAAACAATAACACAATAAGTACTAATCATTCCAAAGTATAAGGATATGGATGGCTCTCAGGAGCCAAATTCCCATTGCATCACCAGAGCTTGATCAAGTAATAGTTGACACTCCGTCAACTTTCAAGTAAGTAACCAATCCAGTAGAGCATCACTTAAACTACTCTCCGTCCACCATCCAAACCCCTTACCAGGCCTGAACTCCAAAATAAACACTAGTGGTAATACTCGAGTATACCGACTAGTCGAGGAGATAGCATTCCACTCGACAACACTAGATACCCATGGTTCGTTATCTAATCGGCCAAGCCCTTGCCGGCTCGACTCGATTAACTGGCCAGTGGTGTTTGGGTCCCCAAGAAGTCAATGAGATATCACCTCCAATTGACTGAATCAAAATAAAAGTACGGAGACGGGAATGAGAGGCACCTCCCACTCACATTGAGTGTGGTACATGCTGCCGCTCAGCACTTACAAGTCAAGTACAAGTATATCAAATCAATTGCAACAATAAATAAGTATAAATCATATTAAGGCAAGTGCGATAAAGTACACTCTTGTCCGATCAACAAATTACATATCATTAAATCACATTGGTCAAGTATTGAAAATAAGTGTCCAGTTCAATCAGGTATTTGGAAGCATTCACCAAAGATGTAGTGCATTTACGAATCACGTTCAGGTATTACTCCTTGTTTAGAGTCCAAGTCTGCAATAAAACATTGTTTAAGAGTTTTAAAATTCAACTAAGGTTCGAAACTTAAACGTTTCATTTAATAAAAATCAAATAATTACAACTCATTTGGAGAATATTCGTAAAACTTATGCTCGCTCTTAAAACTTTGAAATCCCCATTTGAGTCGAAGAAATAGAGAAACGTATTTCTATTAGTCGTAAATTTCATTTTTCCAAGGGTACAAATTTCGGCTGAATGCTAACTTATAGACCTCTATGAAACAAGACTTGAATACCCTAGACGATTCAAGTTCGATTCGTCCTCAAACCCTTACTCAAGTCATGAGTATATCTACCTAACTTTCGAGTGAAAATTTGGGCAACACGCCCTTTGTTTTTACCTATTTTTCAGCCATTTATGGCTTCATTATTTTTCATAATTCAGCCCCAAAACACATACAAATAATCTCATCACAATAGGCCGTTCAATAGGCTCAAAATCATCCAAGTACAACACAAGTATAATAATCCAATCGAAAATCAAGTTTTGAAGGCAAAAGACTAAATGGCAGATTCGACATCTTATAACATTTTGGTCACAACTAGAGTTACGTTTATTGGATTGGTTTGAACTTTATACCATTTTGAAGCAAAGACAAAGGGTTACAATTTCATGAAGACAACTCAACTAGGTTCACAATTTATCCTGGTCGAAATTACAGATTACATAACCAGAATGTCCTTGTCAGTATGGTTGTCAGTACTGAATTCAAATGACAATAACTTAGGCTACACAATTCCGTTTGAGGTTTTTTCAGATGCGTTGGAAAGCTGAAACATAAGGTTAAAAGTTTCATGTTTTGGCCAAAGGCTGATTTGATACGGATCAAGGTGAAAAATGAAGCCAGAATGATGAAATGTCAAAACTGTCCACAAAACTATACCTATGGTAGTCAAGGGTATTTTTATCATTTCATATGCTACAGTGCTCAAAATGAGCTGAAATTTTACAGGAAGCTATAAAACATTATTTCCTAAAACTTTCATGTTTTAACCTAAGGCTGATTCGGCGTCCATCATGATCGAATGAAACTGGACAGAACAGGGTAATACCAAACCGAAAACTGGAATTCATGCATTCAAGTGCTAGCTTCACAATTCTAGCTTGAAACACTACTTCACCTCCTTATCTAAGCTTATTCACATTATATTCTATCTAAACAAGAAGAAATATAGCTGAACAATGCAAAATCCTAACTCACAAATTCTCCATAATCATCAAAACTACTTGCATAGCTATCAATTAACCAAGAATATGAGTCATATAGCAACTTAAGCAAGATTAAGGGAACTAAAGATGATGGACAGCCAATATACCTCGCTATGATGCTTGTAAGAGATATCCACCACCTCTCCTTGTAAAGTTTTAGCACACCAAACTTCCCCAAGTGCTCAAAGAATGGATTAATCGGTTTAGTTTCTTGATTTTTCACTCAATAAGCTAAGCTACGAGATGATAATGGAGTTTTCTTCCCTTGGTTTTTCTCTCTCAAAGTCTCGGTCCCCAAGCTGAAAAATGGAGAAGAATGAAGGCTAAGAAAGGTTATAAGGCTTAGTCCTAGTTTGGGTCAAAGATGCATGGATTGCTTCCACTTGTCACCACCAATTTCCATCCCAATTTTTTGTCTTTTCTCTTGGTTTTTGAAGTCAAAATTTTCGGCCACCTTGATCAGATTTAGAGCTGATATTTAGGCTCTAATGACAATGAGATTAACTTGATAAAATGGTGGTCAAATGGTATGTTCAATCGGTAGTGAACGGTACACGTCGGTTCAAACCGATTTTCCTTAAATCGCGTATACTAGGGTTTTAACTTATGATTCACTAACTTATTATTATCACTTCTAATCACACATTATTTTCTCATCTAAAACTCACTCTTAATCACCAAATTTAGTACACACTCCGTACCGATTACTCACACTACGAAAAGACGTAAAAACCCTAATTTACGCTAACAAGAAAACAAACGGAAAAACCCTTGATTCTATATTTGTTTGCACTTATTGTGGAGTGAATGAGTAGTGAGGCTTTTGAAAAGTAAGAAATGCCAAATAAAAGGGAATTTTAAGAAAAAAATATAAGGAAATTTTCCAGTCGTCACACTCTCTCCCCCTTAAAGAAATTTCGTCCTCAAAATTTTCTTACCACCAGGATCTATAACAACCTACGTTAAATGGCAGATCGTATCTTCTATGTTTTCAGACGAGTCAAGGACCTGATGTTGCTCCCGGGAATACACCCGAGCCGACACCTTCATTCCAGTTCCTTCCCCTTTCGACGGTCCAGGGTTGGTCTTGGTCGATTGCTGAGTCCCTTTTCCTTCCCGTAATAGAACTGGACAATTAGCAATCCAATGCTTGGTACTCCCACATCGCAGGCATTCTCCCCCTCTTTTCCAACAACTCTCCTCAGTATGGTTGATTTTTCCACAATAGCCACAAGATAAGTGGAGGATTGAGGTTTGTTCTCCTTGTGAGACAGTCTTCATTTGTCCTCCTCCACTTGGGGCTCCTCTCGGAGTATCTTCTTTAGATGTCCCCAAAATTTTCACACCACTAGCTCCTCGACCTACCTTAAAGAGTGGCCTACCTCGATCACCTTGTTCTTGACTTTGACTTTCACTAGGTGCACTCCTTTTCTTTGCATGGAAGCCCTTCACTTGTGCCCTTGCAGTTTCTATCCTTTGGGCTTTCTCCAGATCCTTCGTAAAAGTATTAATTTGTGCCATTGCTAAAACCTCTTCAGGAATCCCTTCGTATTGCCTTTTCAGTGCTATGTTCTCGTACAATAGCTCAATTTTCTCCGAATATTCATGTTTCCATCGCCCTTCCCAATACTCGGCTAGTTTCTTTTGGACCTCTATTTCATTTTGAAGAATCTTAATTTCCTTATATATATCAACCAAATGTGTCATCTCATAGATTCCCTGGGACTCAAGTGATAGCCTGCCGGGCAGATCAATGGATCAGAGAAGTAACTAAGTGCAAGTGGCAATCTAACCATATAACTGAAGTTCCTTAACTCCCAATCCAACCACGGAAGATCAAATGAAACGGATGGGAAAGTAGAACATAATTAGGGCAATATCTTAAAATACTATGCCACGTATTACGTATGTACATAACGAAACCTTAAAGCATACCTCACACATCAAAAGTTTTAAACCTTATGCCACATCCGTGTTTTAACAATCTCTCTACCTAATTCAAAAACTTTCACTCTCGGTACAATAATGATCAAACCAAGTTCATACGTTGACAGTAGTGAATAGGTATCAAGGAAGTATAAACAAGGGTAGTTCATCGAGAACCAAGCTACGAGTATCAAATGTCCAAAGCGAGGTATAGATACCTATATCGTTGTAGTCAGACCATCTCGAATCAAGTAAACACTTTTCTAGTCCTCACGTTCATAAAAAAAAATTAGGTCTTCAGTGCGAATTTCTTGATATATACTACAACCTAATCATCCTCTAAAGGAACCCTAGCCAGACTATTACTCGATTCATCCATGATAACACTTCTAGATCCAATCCCCTCTATCAGTCTATTTACTAAGTCAAATGATAAAAAATGGATTTCGCCACTGCCACGAATCCGGCCAGCAATCCAGCCGGAAATCCGGCCAGATCTTGGCCGGATTGTGATGTGGCACCTCAGCAGCCAGGTTTGACCGGCTGTTTTCCAACGTTCTTGTCTTGCTTTTGGCTGATATTTCTCTTATTTCTTTCCTTGGCTTGGCCGAACCATTTGAGAGGGAGAACAAGAGAGGAAAACTCCATTTTTTTTCCTTTGATATCCTTCACCAAAACTTGAAATTTCACCGTTAGTTTTGCAATCTGTTCCATACAAGTGCTCACTAAGGAGGTTTAAAGCTATTGGTGGAGTTGTTTTGGAGGAGGAAGCACTAAACCACCAATTTTCTTGAGGTTTAAAGGTATCTTGCCAAGAGCTTCCTATCTACTTCAATTGATTGTTACTTGGTGGATTAGAGATGTTATATATGCTATTTTGTGGAAGGTTTCATGGATTGTAGTAGAGTTTTGATAAATTTCATAGTTATTGGTGATTTTCTAATTTTATATGATAATTATGGTTGGTCGTGGAATGATCGCTTGAGATAGTATAAAATGGAGCTTTTATGTGTTAATTGTGGGTTGTTGCGGAAATTCCAACTTGTGTAGGTCAATTTCAGTTTTAGGGTTTTGAATTGGGGCTTAATTGTGATTGGTTTTGGAGCTATCAATTGGCTCATATTGAAGGGGCATTGTGGCCTAATTAGATGTGTGGTGTATATTATGATTCGTATGTGTAATTGTGGTTATATGCAAAGGTTAGTTTAGAAGTGTAATTTCAGTTTTATCTTGTTTCTGGACTCACCTTGGACTACAAATTTATCCATGTTTTAGACCGAACCAGCTATTGGACAAAACATGAAAGTTGTAGAGATTTGAGTTAGCTATCTACCTGCAAAATTTTAGATCGATTGGAGTACTGTAACCTATGAAATGACCGAAATACCCTTGACTGCCCTTAAGCCCTGTTTCATGGACAGTTTCCATTTTTTCTCTAAGATCTCGGTTTTTGACCATGAATATGTATGATTTGGCTTTGGAGGTCTTCATAA
Source organism: Coffea eugenioides (assembly GCF_003713205.1). Lineage (NCBI taxonomy): Eukaryota > Viridiplantae > Streptophyta > Magnoliopsida > Gentianales > Rubiaceae > Coffea > Coffea eugenioides. Next base: position 29,714,113 of record NC_040038.1, read on the forward strand.
GAAATGTTGGTATATGTCTTAGTTTTGTAACTCCATAAGATTCGTTTCAATCCGATAAGTGTAGCTGCAATTGTGATTAAAATGCCAAAAGGTGATAGGAACTTGGTGATTTTAGAATTTCTTTTGCTTGACATGATATTTGTGATCTAGGGCTTGGACCTGAGCAAGGAAATTGTCTATGATGAATGAGGTTCATGAGGTATGGTTGGTGAGTGATTCCACAACTATTTTCAAAGTGACTTTTCGAACTAATTCTTGCATTGGTTACTCGATTGCATATCATTTGTGTTTGTGTGTGTGCCGTGACACGATTTGGCTCCATTGAGTTCTTGGGAAATCTTGTGCTTAGAACCCACATCTCTCCACTGTTTAACTGGAGCACCGATGGCTCCCTTGTACTATTTGACTTACTGAATCTATTTGAGCGTTAGAGTTCTAAGTACGATGATTTCACTAGCTCACAAGAGCGATATACGTACATTTTATCACTGATTCATGACATCATCTAAATGCATTATTGTGGAACTGGTTGATTACTGATTTTACCGGACACTCACTGAGCTTCTAGCTCACCCTAAAAATAATTTTCTCCCCACGGGGTTCGAGGAAAAAAAAACACTTGTATTAAGTTCTTCGTGTGACTAGATGGATTATCTCCTGTATAGTTTGAGTTTTAGATTCATCTTGTGTAATAGTTGGGATTGTGTGAATGTTTGGAATTGAACGAATGTATGTGTACGTTCCACGCTTGGGAACTAGTTTTCGCTTCGCTTGATATGTAATTCATGGAGGCATTGATGTATTATTTGAGATGTACCTTGTAAGTTTTCGATTCACTTGTTGTATATAATTCGTGGAGCTTTTGAAGATGTAATATTTGAGATGGGCCTTGTACGTTATTTGACCAAATTGTATTTAATTGAGGACTGTAGTGAGTGAGTGAGTCCTGGCGAGAGTTGGGCAGGCTATCCGCCGAACCCTTTGGTCCTCTGGCAAGGCATGCCTGTTATGTTATCAAGCACCGCCAGGGATGAACTTTTGAACTGAGCCTCTCTGGTGGGGCATTGCTTGTTGTGTTATCAAGCACTGCCATTCTTCTGGCGAGGTATGCCTGTTGTGTTGTCCAGCACCACCAGGGATGAAATTCCTGAGCTAAGACTCTCTGGTGAAATATAGCCGTTGTGCTAGCTTGTTGTGTTGTCCAGCACCACCAGTGACAAATTTCTGAGACTCTTTGGTGAAATATAGCCGTTGTGCTAATTTGTTGTGTTGTCCAGCACCGCCAGGAGGAAATTTTCCGATTTGAGACAACGCTATGTCCTGAATTTTCCGTTTAATTCCAACTCAGGGCTAGTTGGTTGAACCGAGCCCTTTTGTCTATTCTCTTTGGTTACTTGTTTAGCTATCTGTTGGCCCGTTACAAAGTGAGAAGTGGGATTAGAGTGATTCGTAGTACTCGACTGACTTTCAAGGACTATTCTGATCTGATTAGTATAAGTTGGAATGTCGAGGACGACATTCTTTTAAGGGTGGAAGTTTGTGACCCCGAAAGAAGAAGAAAATGACATTTCTGCTGAACAGTGAGAATCCGGCCGGAAATCCGACCAGTTCTTGGCCGGATTCTTGGTCAGATTGGAAGGGATTTTGGATTTCGCCATTGCCACGAATCCAGCCGGAAATCCTGCCAGATCTTGGCCGGATTTTTGGTCGGATTGGAAGGGATTTTGGAAAAAATTTGGATTTCGCCACTGCCACGAATCCAACCGGAAATCCGGCCAGATCTTGGCCGGATTGTGACGTGGCACCTCGGCAGCCAACTTTGACTGGCTATTTTTCCTTCATTCTTATCTTGGTTCTTAGCTGATATTTCTCTCATTTCTTCACCTTCTTGGCCGGCACTTTGAGGAGCAAAATAAGAGAGAAAGTTCTTCAATTTCTTGCTCAATCTTGAGTTTTAATCCTTAGTTTTGTAATCTATTCTATACAAGTGCTCACTAAGGAGGTTTAAAGCTATTGGCGGAGTTGTTTTGGAGGAGGAAGCACTAAGCTACCAATTTTCTTAAGGTTTGAAGGTATCTTGCTAAGAACTTCTTATCTACTTCAATTGATTGTTAATTGGTGGATTAGAGATGTTATATATGCTATTTTGTGGATGATTTCATGATTTTAAATAGAGTTTGACAAATTTCTGATTTTTTAGTGAATTTTCTGATTTTAGATGACAATTGTTGGTTGGTCATGGAATGATAGCTTGATATGGTGTCAAATGGTGCCTTTGTGGGTTAGTTGTGGTTGTTTACGGAAAATTTCAGATTTAGGGTTTCAAATTTAGGGCTTTCTTATGGTTGGTTATTGAGCTCTTAATTGGTTAAGATTTAAGGGTATTGTGGCCCTAATTAAGTGTGTTTTATAGTCTATGATTTGTATGTGTAATTGTGATTGAATTGAGATGTGATTGGTAATGTATTGTAGGATGGAAAATAAGTAAGGGGAAGTGCTTTCCAATCTTTGAGAGCATTGGATTGCTTTGAGTGAGTGGGCTCCTGGTAGAAATGAAAGGCTTGGACTTGAACAAGGCAATGTCTGTGATGGATGGTTCCTGAGCTGTGGTTGGTGAGTGATTCCACAACTATTTTCAAAGTTACTTTTCGAACTAATTCTGGCATTGGTTACTCGATTGCATATCATTTGTGTTTGTGTGTGTGCCATGACATGATTTGCCTCTATTGAGTTCTTGGAAAATCTTGTGTTTAGAACCAACGTCTCCACTGTTTATCTGGAGCACCGATGGCTCCCATGTACTGTTTGACTTACTGAATCTATTTGGGCGTTGGAGTTCTAAGTACGATGATTTCACTAGCTCACAAGAGCAATAAACGTACATTTGATCATTGATTCATAATCTCAATTAAACGCATTATTGTGAAACTGGTGGATTACCGATTTTACTGGACACTCGCTGAGCTTTTAACTCACCCCAAAAATAATTTTCTCCCCACAGGGCTCGAGGCAAAGGAAGCGCTTGTATTACGTTTTTCGCGTGACTGGATGGATTATCTCATGTATAGTTTGAATTTGGGATTGTATGAATGTTTGGAATTGAATGGATGTATGTGTATGTTCCACGCTTGGGAACTAGTTTTCGCTTCGCTTCATATGTAATTCATGGAGGATTTGATGTATTATTTGAGATGTACCTTGTACGTTATTTGAGCACGGAAGTAAGTGAGTGAGTCCCGGCGAGAGCTGAGCAGGCGGTCTGCCGAACCCTTTGGTTCGCCTTAGGGGGAGGTGGGGCTGTCACATTGTAGCTGGTCAAATAACTTTTCAATGTGGGGCAAAGGATATTTATTCTTAATGGTCACTGCATTCAACCCTCGATAATCAATGCACAACCTCAAGCTTCCGTCCTTCTTTTTGACAAAAAGCACTGGAGCGCCCCAAGGTGACTTGCTCTCATGTATAAATCCCCGTTCTAGCAAGTCTTGCAATTGAAATTTCAACTCCTTAAGTTTTGCGGGCGCCATTTGATAACAAATTTTTGAGATGGGAGTAGTTTCGGGTGCTAGATCAATCTTAACTCGATTTCTCTCTCGAATGGCAATGACAGCAATTCATCCGGGAATATATCTAGATATTCACTTATCACCGGCATATCTTCTAGTTTCATCTTTTCTCCTGGGGTGTTAACTAGAAAGGCTAGATACCCTCGTGCCCCATTACTTAGCAATTTTCTAGCTCTAATTCCTGAAATAAGAACAAATGACGCTAAAATACCCCTCACATCTAGTTTTAAGGTCACCTCACCAGGTATGCAAAAGTCAACCACCTTTGTTCGACAATCTACCAGAACATGATAACGAGCTAGCCAATCAATTCCTATAATAACGTCATAGCCATTAATGGCTAGACTTATATGGTCAACTACCAATTTTCGCTTACCAATCCAATTGTCACAGTTTCTATACACCTCAGTAGCAAGTAAGGATTGGTTACCCGTAGGTGTTTTTACTTCTAAGTCATATGGTAGCTTCTCGGCTTTCACATCAATTCCATACACAAATGTGGGGTTGACAAAAGACTGCGTGACACCAGGGTCTATCAAAATTTTCGCCAAACGATGAAAAATAGGAATCGTACCTTCTATTACCTCCGATGGTTCAGGTATCGATTGTTGGTCTAAGGCGTACACTTTGGCTGGTACCCTTGGCCTGGTCCCTCCTACATTGGTTGGTTTAGGGTTTGATTTGCCAGCTAGCTGGGTATCACTAATCAGTGGACAATTGGCAATCTGGTGCTCAATACTTTCGCACCGTAAGCACTTTCGAGCCTTTCGCCAACAACTATCCTCAATGTGGTTGGATTTCTCACAGTAACCATAAGACACTCGAGGGTGAATGTCTGGTTTCCCTGCGAGGCACCTCTCGCCTGACCCTTCCACCTGGGGCTCCTCTCGGAGTAACTCCCCTAGATGTCCCTGACATTCTTCTACCGCTAGCTCCTCGACCCACTTTAGGAGGTGGCATACCCCGATCATCTTGTACCTGTCCCTGACTTCCATTAGGTGCACCCCTCTTCTTTGCATGAAAGGCCTTCACCGTGCCCTTATAATTTCTATCCTTTCGACTTTCTCCTGAATATCCGTGAAGGTATTAATTTGTGCCGCCGCCAAGACTTCTTGTATTTCAACATTTAGTCCCTGTACAAACCACCTCACCCTCCTTTGCTCCTAGCTATCAATTCGGGAGTAAATTTAGATAATTTAGTGAATTGAGTCTCATACTCAGATACACTTAGAGTTCCTTGACGGAATTTAATAAAATCGTCCTCCCTCTTCTCCTGGACTATCGGTGGGAGATATTTCTCATTAAACTTTCACATGAATTTCAACCAGGTCCATGTTGTCCCCTCTCTCTCCCACTTAGCCCTAATTTCATTCCACCAAGCTCTGGCTGGTCCCTCAAATTGAAATAAAGCAAAATGCACCTGTCTTTCCTCCGTATAATTCAAGGTAGCGAAAATATTGATCATCGTCTCCAGCCATCTCTTGGCTATCTCAGGGTCTGGTCCTTCAAGAAACTTAGGAGGATAAAACTTTTGGAATCACTCTAGGGCCATATCTTCCCCTATTTCAGGGTCCCTAGGCTGATTAACAGGGACTTGACCCTACTGCTCTACCAATCGAGCGAGAATATTGGTCATTTGCTGAATTGCCGTTACCACCTGATCCCCTCCCTATGCTCAGGGTCCGGTTGTGGCTCAACCGTTGCGCCTCTTTCCTCTCTCGGTTCTTGTACTAGTTCTTGTGCTTGTCTAGCCCAACGTCCACGGCTAGAACCCCGTTCTCGACTAGTTTCACGATCCTGATATGACGCCCCCACTTCTCCCTAGGGCAAACCAAAGGGTATCCGTGGAACGCCTGCCTAGCTCTCGCCAGAACTCGGTACAAATCCCATTCAAGCTTAATACAATACGAACTATCATGACAAGACAAAGTAAGAAAGATAAGTCACTTCCATAAATAACAGTGAAATTTACACCACAAGTTCCAAAATATATCAGTCATCCAATTCTTACATTGGTTCCCAAAAGATACATCAACCCCCAAAATATACAACAGCCACAAAGTCTAGTCAAATACATTTGGAACTCTAACCCCAAAGTACAACAGAAGGGTTTCTCCGAGTTCACTCCAAGTCCATGCCTGTTAAGGAAAACAAAACTACGGGGTGAGAAATCGCTCGTGAGATCAAGAAATACACATGCAAGCACGTTGTCCAAATAACAATCCCAATTAGCAAGAAAAATGATGATAATCGAGTAATTTACAATTCAAGTGAAATATAAACAGAAACAATTCAAGGATATGGTAGCTCTCAGGAGCTATGTTCCACTTGCTTTGCCAGGTCTCAATCGTATACCTTCCCGTGGTGACTCTCCGTCAACCGGGTTGGTATTTCCAATCCGTAGAACTCCACTTACTTCTCATGTCTGTCCACCTTACAACCCCCCACCGAGCCCGAACGACGATAAAGGCGCTACTGTACGAGTGGGCCAAGTAAGATCTCTCCAATAGATCAAGTTTATCATGTTATTCTCATGGCTCACCGAGGTTCCTGACCAAGCCCATGCCGGCTCGCTTCCCAAGGTCGGCCTATGAGTTTGGGCGTCCCCCATGTAACATTTGTGAGTCGAGGAGATTTACTCCAACGACATATGCAGCCATAGCATACCATTTCATTTCATTCAAGCATTTAATCATTCATCTCAATCAATCAAGTCGTTCATAATTCATTCGTTTCATTTCAATCAATTCAATCATGAGTCATTCATTTCAAATGAGAACGAGTGCAGTAAAGTACACACTCGCCTCCATTTTCAAAATCTCCAATCAATTATAACAATTAAATATGTATCAAGTACTCATACACTTGACACTCACCAAGTAAACAAAGGAGAAATTGTCACTCGAAAGTTCAAGCGTCCACCGTGGGATCCTCTTGAAGGTCCTCGTGAGTGCCTGAGCAATTAATAATGAACTATCACTTATAAACCCCAATTAACACAGAAGATCGTACGCTTGTACAATTTAGAAGATATCGCGAAGATGAGTCTAGATTTTCCTTGTAAATCGAGGCTCAAAAGTAGGGTTGAAAACTCAAGTAAAAATCTGATTTTTAACCTTAAAATCATTGGACGGAAACAAGTAGGTATGAAATCATGTAAATCAATTTTCAGACGAACGATCGAAGTCGGACATGAAGGTGCCATGTCACAATCCGGCCAGTTCTTGGCCAGATTCGAGGCAGTGAAGAACTCAAATTTTTTTTTTCAATTCTCACCATCAATCCGGCCAACTATCCGGCCAAGAACTGGCCGGATATACGGCCGGATTCTATGGAATAGTTCCCGCGCCAAAATTTTTCAAAAGGGCCAAGAATTTTTTTATTTTTGGGGCATTTTTTTGAAAAAACATAACTCACTCTCTGAAAGTCTAAAATTAGAAAACTTGGTACTATTGGAAACTACTTTCAAAGTACTAAAAGTTTCTAGAATACACTTTTCCATGATTCCAAATGCAAGGCATTCAAATTTTGGCTTGAATTTGTGGATTTGAGCTATTAAGACAGATTTGGGTTGGTTTTTGGCCAACTTTGAAAATTCGGAAAAATTCACACAATATGAACTAGCCTTTGAAATTTGAAACTCAATTAGAGTTAAATCCAAGTTTACAACACAACAAGCGGAACAAGAATTGGAGTTTTGAGCACCAAGATATAGCGGCTCAAAATTACTAAAATTTCTCACTGAACAAAGATTTTTCAGGTTTAAAGCTTGAGCTTTGGTACTTTGGTTGGGCATCGAAATGGACTCGGAATGGCACTAAATTTCGTAGTATTACACTACCATATGAGGGCTATTCCACTATAAATTTTCATGCAAAAATTCGTATGGAAAGTCAGTTAACCAAGTCATTAAAACTCCAAGAATTTCCAAGGCAAAACTGCCTTGTAGTTCCATTTTCCTTTTCTCCAAACATTTGGCCAACAAAAACATCTCAAATATGATTCATTTGTGTAGACAATGTCTAAGAAACATCCAAGATACATTTGGTAGGTGATTAACACCAAGGATTTTGAATAACAAGTCCCAAATCAAGATTAGCTATAAATCAGTCCAGAATTAGGGTTTTCTTTCACGAAAACAGCTCTGAAAACTGGCCACAACTCACTCAATTCAACTCGGAATTGAGCGTGGTCGGTGGCGTTGAAAACTACGTTCATAAAGCTATAATTTCATAGAAGGAATCGTTTTAAAATTCTGTGAGGACTTGTAAAATCCCCTTTGATTTGAACTTTATTACATTAGACTAGCCTTACTACTCAATCACCCCACAATAAGTGCAAATGAACATAGAATTAAGGGTTTTCCCTTTCGTTTTCAAATTAGCGCGAATTAAGGTTTTACGCCTATCCGTGGTGTGACTATCCGGTACGGAGTGAGGATCAAATTTGGTGATTAAGAGTGAGTTTTAGATGATATTAAGTGTATGATTAGAAGTGATAATAATAAGTTAGTGAATTATAAGTTAAAACCCTAGTATACGCGATTTAAGGAAAATCGGCTCAAACCAATGGGTATCGTTCACTATCGATAGAACACACCACTTGACCACTACTTTCCTACCATAAAACCTCATTGATATTAGTGCAAAATATCAGCCCCATACTCAGCTTAGGTTGGCCGAAAATGTTGACCAAAAAAAACAAGGGTAAAGAAAAAATTTGAGAGTTAATCTCCAAGCGACAAGTGGCGATCATCCAAAGGGTGTTGACCAACTAATTTCTTCCATATTTATCACCAAAAAACCACTCAAATTTCTCTTCATTCCACCATACCAGCCGTGAGAGAGAGGGAGAAAAACAAGAGAAAGAGAACTTCAATTCCATCTTGGGTTGAGCTTGATTGAGTGAGAAAATAATAAAACTAAACCGATTAACTCATAAATTGAGAGCTTAAGAAGCTAAATTTCACAAGGAGAGGTGAAGGATATCTCTTATGTGAGGACTTGTAAAAACTATTATTTTATGCCTAATTTATGGCTTAATAAATTATTTAATTGGATTTTTGCCACGAGGAATATTTTCTAGTCTTATTAGACCTAAATACATGGTAATATAACTTCGTTATATTTTTAAAATGATTCGTTTCAAAAATTAATTTCCTGGAGTACGTTTAGTAAAAATAGTGAATAGTACTTGGAGATTTTATCCGCGTAGTAGCACAATAAGCTTAGAATATTGGAGACTTGTACTATGGTCCTAAAATAGGTAATCTTATGAGTAATTACTCAAGTGATAGTTAGTAGTGCAATCGTTATAAGAATTTATTGGAAGTTTCGCGTTATCGCGTTAAAATTGACGGTACGCGTTTTCACACGCGCGACTTTACTTGAGGGACTTTAGACCCTTATTCCGGGACAATTAAGAGTGAATAATACTTCCATGAATATAAATGCATTGGAGGTTCAGTGCACTAGTGAACCAAACGCGCGAGAAAATCGAGCCCTAATCGCGCCAAACGCACCCTAATAAGAGTTGACTTTGGAGTGATTGTACACCACCCATTTAATCTTCTCTTGGAAGCTTATTTTGATCAAACTTCACTCCATCTTCTCTCACCTAGCAGCCGGCCAACACCCCTCTCTCACTCACTCTCTTGCTTCACAAATTCCTTCATCAAATCAACCCAAAAACCTCAACCAATCTTCATCAAACTTGAAGATCATCTAGCATACTACTTGGAGGTTGGATTTAGCTAGCAAAAAGGGCTGCATTTTCACGGTTTCTTGGAGCTCTAGAGGGCCGAAAATTTCTGGGTTAAGGCACTAAGGAGGTATAACTTCATCCTACACTTTAAACTTGGATTATGATGGTAGAAATGCATCTTTAAGCTATTGCATGTGGTTGGGTGGCTTGATATGGTTGTAAAATGTGATAGTGGGCTCTTTGTATTCCCACACTTGGGTTGTTGTTGCTGATTAGAGGATCAATGTTGGGTTTAATGGTTATAATGATGGTTTTATGGAGTGTTATTGTTGGAAACTCAAAGTAGAGGTCATGACCAGAAATTTCCGAATCTGCCCCTGTTTTGTTCGGCCATGATAAGGCCCATTTTTGGTGATTTATTGGCATGAACCTGATGTGTATATGTTATATTATATGTGTAGAAATTTTCGTTGGAAAACATTAACATTTGGATGGGCAAACGAATTTATTCGTGGACTAGGCAAGCTGGAAAGTTATTTTCGGGTAACCCTGTCCAGCGGTAGCATTTTGGCCATAACTCTGTCCTCGGGTGTCGAAATCAAGTGCCGTCGGTGGCGTTTGAAACTAGACATTCCTAGCTTTAATTTGAGAAAAAATACACGTTCTGGTTCTTTGTGAGTGAGCCGAACCAAATGTTTTAAGGCAGCTGTCCTGTCTCTCGGATTTGCTGGAATGGTTTGTAGAGGCAGTAACTTGAGGCTCAATTTTGAGCTGGTTTCTTGCCAAATTTCAAAACGTTTCCTTCTGTAAAATTTTAGTCCTATGAATTTATTTTCTAACGCCATAAACCATGCCTCATTCCGAGTTAAATTGGTTGAGTTGTGATTAAAACAAGTGGACTGCCCTGTTTTGGGAAAAACGTAATATTTGGACTGATGTGGGACAAAACTTGGGAATGATTTTATTAATTGAAGTTCTTGATGCTCATCACTTACCAAAGGTATCATGGATGTATCTTAAACCCTTATTTCACCAATGAACCATGGTTGGATAGTTTTCTTGGTTAAACGATTTGAAATTGGGAAATGAAAGTCACAAGGCAGATTGCCTTAGAATTTTTCCTGAACTTTGGATGAGTAGTTAACTACCTTCCCGAGGGTATTTTTCCCTGAAATTTGATAGAGAAATACCTTGCATATAGGAGTAAAATCCTGCCAATTTTGACATTAATTCAATTTCGTTTCGATACCGAATTAAATTTCTAGTGTTGGAGGTTCAAAACTGGAAATTCTTCTCCAGTCTTAAATTTCCTCAACTTCGGGCTACCGTATCTCGGTACTCGAAACTCCGATTCTTGATCCGCTTGTTTTGTTATAAACCTCACTTGTAACACTAATTGAGCTGCAAATTTCAGAGGCCGGTTTGCAATGTGTGAATCGTGCCGAATTTCCAAAGTTGGCCGAAATCCAACTTAATTCTGCCTTGTACGCCGAACCTGCACCTTCAAGCTCATTTTTGAGTACTTTCCACTTAGATTCATGGAAAGGTATCTTCTAAGAACTTTTAACACTTTCCAAAAGGTTCCAACGGTATAAAGTTTTCCAGTTTTGGACTTATATTGAGAGAGATACGAAATTTCAAAGGATTAGGATAAAACTGAAATTTCTCAATTTTCAAGGCAAAGGAGTTTTTCCAAAACTCTTAATTCTCTTAGTATTATTCAAAAGTTTTGCCCTCGCTTTTCATGATAAAAACTCAAATAATATTGTACATAATAAAAGGCGAGTTGAACCTCGATTTACGAGTAATTGAGGTTCATTTTGTGAAATATTCCTTAGATTGTACTAGTGTACAATCTTCCTTGACTAGTGGGTTATTTGTGTGATTATCCGCTATTAATTGCCAGGCGCGCAAGAAGACATTCAAGAGGATCTTACTGTGGACACTTGAACTCCCAGAAAATAATTCTTATTGAATTGCTCGGTGAGTGTCAAGTGTGTGAATCTATGATACTTGCTTATTTGTGGTAATTGTTGGAAGTTTTAAAAGTAAGGGCGGGTGCGTACTTTACCGCACTCGTTCTAATTTCAAATGAATGAATGAAATGTATTGAATGAATGAATGAAATGCAATGTTATGTCATGATTACATAAGTCGTTGGAGTGAACCTCCTCGACTTTCAAATGAATGGGGGACGCCCAAACTCATAGGCCGACCTTAAACTCGAGCCAGCAATGGGCTTGGTCGGGGACTTAGGCGAGCCATGAGGTAAATATGAGCTCGACCTAATGAGAGGTCTTGCTCGGCATACTCGTGGAGTATCGCCTTATACATGACTTGTGGGCCCTTGAGGTGTACGGTGGACGGAGGGAAGTAAGTGGTGATCTACGGAAATGGAAATACCGACCCGGTTGACAGGAGGGTCAATGCGGGAAGGTATACGAATGACATCGGCAGAGCGAGTGGAACTTAGCTCCTGAGAGCTACTATATCCTTGAATTGTTTCTGATTACTTTTCCTGTTCGAATGATTGATTATTGAAGGGACATGGTTTTATTTATTTGATTTGGGATTGCTATTTGAACAAAGTGCTTGCATGTGTGTTCTTGGCCTCACGAGCGTTTAGCTCACCCTATAGTTTTGTTTTCCTTAACAGGACCGGATCTTGGAGAAGTATGGAGAAACCATTCGTTGTACTTTTGTTAAGACTCCTGCTATATTTTAACTAGGCCCTGGTTTGAGTTGTACTTTTGGCATTGAAATGTAAAAGTTTGGGCCCTGGCGTGTATTTTGAATTTAAGTCGTATTATGATCACCCGATGTACTGGTTACATGTTAAGTGACTTGTTAAGTTTGAACGCTTCCGCACTATTTGTATTCATGTTACTCTCTTCGAAATGTTTAGTTCGGATTTAAATTGAATGGAATTGCTTGAGTCCTGGCGAGAGCTGGGCAGGCGTCCGCGGATACCCTTTGGTCCGCCTTAGGGAGATGTGGGGCGTCACATCTTACAAGCCCTTTTATTGAGGTATTATGGCTGACCATCCTCTCCCTTTCTCTTAGTCTTGTTTGAGTTATGTAGTAACTTGTATTCTTGTTTTGTGATGCCTAATCTAAGTGATTTTGATGATTGTAGTGGTGAATTTTGAGTAAGGGTTTTGAATGGTTCACTTATAATTCTTGTTGTTTTGAAGGTATATGGTGTATATAATCTTGTATAGGAGGTTGTGGTAGTGGTTTAAGCAAGAAATGTGAAGTTTACCCTTTGAATTCACCAAATTCCATATTGGAGTATTCATGTGACCCTATTCTGACTGGTTCTGTTTGACCATGATGGGGGCCGAATTAGGCTTAGTACAAAACATGAAAGTTGTAGGCAATAATGTTTTATAGCTGTTTGAAAATTTTCAACTCAATCCGAGTACTGCATCACATGAAAAGACAAAAATACCCCTGACTACCATAGGTAGAGTTCTGTGGACAGTTTTAAAATTTCACCAAACTTACCGCATTGTTTCACCCTGATCCGTACTGAATTAGCGTTTGACCAAAACATGGAAGTTGTAGTGCTATGTTTTAGCTTTCCAACACCCTAGAAAACACCTCAATCAGAGTTTAGTAGCCTGAGTTATTGTCATTTGAACATAGTGCAGTTAACTAGCCAGTTGGTGAAATTCTGGTTCTGTAATTTGAAAATTTGACCCAGATACACTATGAACTGGATCGAGTGGTCTACATCAAAGTTGTAGCCCTTTGTATGACATTGAACCTATTGAACGGCTATTGTAATAAGATTATTTTGTGTGTGACTTTGGGACTGATTGAGGAAAAGAATGAAGGCATAGATGGTTGGAAAATAGGTAAATACAAAGGGCGTGCTGTCCAAATTTACGCTTGAGGGCTAGGTAGATATTCTTGCGACTTGAGTAGTGTGAGGACCCGTAAATTTTCCTTATTTTTATATTATTTTATTTTATTTTCTCGTATGCTTTTTTTTCATTATACCTTATTATATTGATTTTTCCAGACATTTTATAAGTGAGTAGAGTTTTTAAATCATTTTCCTAGTTTAAGTTAGTTCATATTCAGTTTGAAGCGTATTATGGATGTGGGGCCCGCTAGTGCGCTAAGTACGATAAATTTTTGACGATTAATTGAAGTTTTGTATTAAGAGTTATTATTTTACAAGGTTTTAGGAGTTAATTAGAGGATAGTTATCTAGGTTAAGTTTGGTAGATAAAGGGATAAGAATAAACTTAAGAAAGGCCAAGTGTCATGACACCATTGGATAGGGACTTTGACCAAATTTCTTTACCTTTACTAAAATCAAATTTTGACCAAATTTTTTTTCATTTTCACCTTGCTTGGCCGAAATTCTTGAGGGAGAAAAGAGAGGAAAATACTTCATCTTGCACTCTAATTTCTTGGTTCAATCTTGAGTTTTAACCGATAGTTTTGGAATCTACACCATACAAGTACTTATTAAGGAGGAACAAAAGTCTTGGTGGAGTGATTCTTGCAGAAGAAACCCTAAGCTATCATCTTTCCTCTAGTTTCAAGGTAAATTTCCTAGAAATTTCCTTTTACTCTTAATAATTGTCAATTAGTGGATTGGAGAGGTTAAATATGTAGTTTTGTGGATAAGTTTATGGTTTGAAGTAGGGGCATGGTGAATTTCAGTTTTTATAGTAAATTTTCTGTCCTCATATGATGATTGATGTTTAGCCATGATTTGGTAGTTGTCATGAGTAATTTTGAGCTTGAAAATGCTAGTTTTGCTTGCCTTCAAAGAATTTCAGCTAGAGTGCATAAATTTCAGTTTTAAGGTTTCCAATTTGCTATGTTCTGCCTGGTTCTGTTTGACCATGTTAGAGGCCGAATTAGGCTTAGCACAAAACATGAAAGTTGTAGAAAATGATGTTTTATATATTCCTGTAAAATTTCAGCTCGATCTTAGTATTGCATCATGTAAAATGACTGAAATACCCTTGACTGCCCATAAGCCCTGTTTCGCGGACAATTTTCTATGTTCGTGGTGATTTTCAATTTTTGACTCTGAAAATGCATGATTTAGCTTTGAAAGCCTTCATAATAAATGTAGGTATATGTCTTGGCTTCAAAACACCATAAGATACACCTCAATCGGATTTCGGTAGCCTGAGTTATTGTTGTTTAATCATAGTGCGGTTAACTAGTCTGATTGTGAGATGCTGGTTCTGTAATTTGAAATTTTGACCTGGATACACTATGAACTGGATAGAGTGGTCTTCATCAAAGTTGTAGGCCTTTATCTTAGCTTCAAAACGGTATACATTACACCCCAATACAATAAGCGTAGCTTTAGTTGTGTCTGTTCCGCTAAGCGACGTCAAATCTATCTTTTGTTTTCTGACTTAAACTTCATTTCCGGACATTTTCCTAGCTTGAATTTGTACTTGTACGACTTTGAGCCTATTGAACGGCTATTGAAATGAGATTATTTTATGTGTGACTTTGGGATTGATTGAGGAAAACAATGAAGCCATAAATGGCTGGAAATAAGTAAATACAGAGGGCATGCAGCCCAAAATTTTAGGGCTACGCGATTCCTTTAAGTTGAGTTGATCTTGGTAAAAATGAAGGGTTTTGGGAGTTGTTTGTAACCCTAAGATCAACTATTATCTTTTTGCTCAAAAGTCATATTTTATTCTTTTGTACTAGTAATTAACATGGGAAGGCATACGACTTGTAGTCGAGCCTCACTTGTGCATTCCGTTTACTCGGTTTTGGATGTGGAAACTTCAACTACTTTACCTTTGTTATTCTTACGATTTCACGGTGATTAAAACAACTTTGGGTAAAAACTTTTGAAGTATCTGTACTGGAACTGGTGAGTGTACCACTACCCTCATTTGTTGCTTAACTTGGTTTCTGCACCTGCAATCTGTGATTTGAATGACTGTACTATCTGTTTATTCTGTTTGAGATGAGGGTGTACTTTATCACACTCGTTCTCTTGTCGGTCTGTATGCCTATTTACTGTGTGTAATCTGTTATCTGTATCTGAGTCTGTTCGGACGTCGTTTGGAGGCTGGTATCCAACGACCTTTCTATGACCTCTGAGCTCAACACCTGTGGCTAGTTACTCGAGTCGGACCGGCAAGGGCCTGGTCGATTAGATAACGAACCACGTTAGTCTGTTTCTGGGAATCTTTGGGTATTGAGACTCTTGATTCCGGTATACTGGAGTATTACCATTTCTGTTTCTGTTGAGGTGTTCGGGCCCGGTAAGAGGTATGTTCGGTGGACGGAAGTTGGTGTAAAGTGGGGTCTACGGACATGGTTGTTCTTTATACGTTGACGGAGAGTCAACGAGTTTGGGTCAAGTACGGCAATGGGAATTTTGGCTCCTGAGAGCCACATGTATCCTTTCTATCTAAGGTGTTTGTTCATTTCTCTATGTGATATGCACATGTGACTAATTGAACTTGAAATTCCATGATTCTTGACTGCTATTATTTTGGTACCTCATTGAGCATAAGCTCACCCCCTTCCCGTTATCTTTGTTTTCCTTTCAGGGGCAAACTTTGAATCCTTGATTTTGGAAGAAAGGGTCGAGCTAGTGTAAATATTCTTTTGTTAAGCTTTTTTGTAACCGAAACCCGAATTGTATTTTTAATTGTATGAATACTTTGGTTTGTACTTTAGTTTAGTTAGTTTGTTAAAGACTCCGATGTAAATATATGTATAAGTGTTTAACCTATTAAGTGTATTCATTTGAGATATTAAGATTTTATGGTTTGGTAAGCATGTTCTCACCTTAGTAGTCTCCAATTGTTCGTTTTTCTTTGGGTCCTATCGCGTGTATTATAGGGTTTGTGAGTTTCGACTCCGTAGTCCTGGCGAGAGTTGGACAGGCAGTCCGCCGAACCCTTTGGTCCACCTTAGGGTGAGGTGGGGCAGTCACAAGGTTTGAGAGCGAATACCACTTGAACCATCTAGGCTATTGTGTCTTCTTTTATCGAGGTATATAAGTTAGAACTTGGTCGAACTTGTACCCTTGGGAAATGAAATAACGACTACTAGAAATACGTTTTCCTCATTTTTTCGACTCAAATGGTATTTCCAAGTATAATTGCTACAAAATTTCACAGTTTAAAAAGCGAGCAAGTGTTTCACGAATATTCTCCAAATGAATTTCAATTACTTGATTCTTATTGAACGAAACGTTTAAGTTTCGAACCTTAGTCGCTTTTCAAAATTCTTAAACAAAGTTTTATTGCAAATTTGGACTCCAAACCCGGAGGACAACCCAGACGTGGTCACTAGAGACACTACATTTTGGTGAGTGCTTCCAAATATCTGATTGAACTTGACATTTATGTTTAATACTTGACCAATGTAATTACATGATATATAAGTGAATTGATAGGGCAAGAGTGTACTTTATCTCACTTGCCCTAATGTGATTTATTCTTGTTCATCGATTGCAATTGACTTGCTATACATGCATATGAATTGTATCTTGCCTGGAATTCCAGAAACCCTGTGGCTAGTTAGTCGAGTTGAGCCGGCAAAGGTCTGGTCGATTAGATAACGAACCCTGGGTAGTTAGTGATGTCGAGTAGAGTATTATCTCCTCGACTAATCAGTATACTCAAATATTACCACCAGTATTTTTTGTGGAGTTCGGGCCCGGTAAGGGGTTTGGTCGGTGGACGGAGATTGGAGTTAAGTAGTGTTCTATTGGACTAGTTTCTTACTTGAAAGTTGACGGAGTGTCAACTACCAATCGATCAAGCTATGGTGGAGCCGACATATGAGCAACTGTATCCTTATATGTGAAATGCGGAATATTTATTGTTTGGCTATATGAAGTGTTGTTACTCACTTCTTGACTTGTTTTGTTCGCTATTTCACTATTATGCTACTTTTAATTTATTTGATGGACAATTTGATATTTGAAACATCACTGAGCTTTAGCTCACTCCATTAGTTTTGTTTTCCTTACAGGGGTACGAGCGAGACTTGAGACGTGTACAGACTAGCGTAGTCTAGTTATTTTGAATTTTGAAATTGTACTCACGCTAGCACCCGACTAGAGTTGTGTGTACTTGAATTGTAAACCCGTTAATGTATTTGGGCATGTATGAACCTTGTAGTTGGATCTGAGTACTGTTGTATATATTAAGCTGAAGGGGTTGTGTTTTTTATTTTTCTACGTTTGTAAGTTATTTTCTCGAGCTTTACGTAAGTAAGACCTGACGAGAGTTGGGCAGACGACTCGCTAAACCCTAGGTTACGCCCTAAGGGGAGGTGGGGTCGTCACAGGTGGTATCAGAGCCTAGGTTTGAATTGATCTGGGTAGATTGAGTGATTTATACTTGCCATGCCTTGGTTATAGCTTGGTTATGATAGGCTAGGGTTTCACACTTGAGAATAAGCCTTTAGCCTTGATTTATATGTCTAACTTGCTCTTCTTGCAATGTTACTTGTAATGTAGGTGATGGAGGCTAAAGATGCTGTTGGGGGTGCCGGGCCATCTCAGCCCGTACCTGCCGACGAGGTACACCTTGAGGGGCCTGTATGTCGTGTACTGACCTACCAGGAGAGTCCCGTGGGCCCGTGTGTCGGTGGTATTCGACGCGCAAGATTCGGCATTGCGACAGCTGGAAGACCTACTCCTACCCCGATCCGGTGGTCCTTGCAGTTGATGATGAGCGGAGACGATTGGGTAGCACCAATCGTAAGTGCCAGACGGAGATAGAACATCTCCAGGCAGCCCTCCGAGTACACAGTGCCAGGATCCGAGAGTTTGAGGTTTCGATTCTGGAAGAGCAGGAGCGGACTAATGCCTTCAGGGAGCAGGCTCAGGCGACTACTAGTCGCCTTGTTCAGGTAATTGGAGATATGAGAGACCGGACCGACCGTATTCTGACAGAGTTTGAGGCTCTAGTAGATAATGTGGTTCAGGACTTGACCGAGGAAGGTCAAGGGTAGGCGGTCCCTGGTGCTCCTGAGAAGGAACCAGAGGAGGACCCCGAGGAGGATCCTGAAGATGATCCGGAGGAGGAGCCGATTGCACCTACCGAGTCGGTTGGGTCGGCATCTAGCTAGACCCCTAGTTTAGGGTTCGAGGGATTTTTGTGAGGTAGTTAGGGACATAGTGGGATGACATGTCCCCTTCTGTTTTTGAATGTGACGTGTTAAGGTAGATGTAATTAGGTTTGTTTTGTTCTATGTCCCTTGGCTGGTATAAGCCTTTGACTGGACTAGGTTGGCATTTATAGTACTTTCTAACCTGTGATGTGACTTGTTTTGCTATGTATATAAAAGGAATGTGTATTATGTGTTTTATTGCCTCCGTTTTATAATTTGAAAATGTTTTAGTTGAGCCATACCTTATTTTGTTTATATTTATATAGTTAGTGTCGCGCCCCATTTTTTGATAAATAAATAAATGGTTTAAAAAATGTATTTTTTGTGATTGGAAAATGAATTGTGATTTAAAAGAAAAAATGGGTCTAAATGGGGGTTGAGAATGCGACGATTTGACCCAAAATTATAGTTTAAAAAGGGTTTTTGAAATAAAAATTGGAGTCGCCACTTGGTAATGAGTTAAGGTGTACCAAGTCACCAAAAAATGAATTTTTAAAGAAAAAATAGGAAAAAGTAATAAGAAACCCCTTTTAAACGACTCCTAGTCCACGTAAACCAAAGAAAAAGGTTCGGGAGTCACATTTGACAAAGGGGAAGGCGAGGATAAAATCCAAGGCACCCCTTTGACCTAGCCAAGGCTAGTTGCACGATTTAATCAAAGATTTTCTTGTTTTAACCAAAGAATTTATTACATTTGGATGCACTACATGGATGCAAACCCTAGACCTAGGGGTATTGGGGGAAATTTCTCTTCAAAGGTTGAGTGGTGCCAATCACATTAGTTGTGAAGCCCAATAACGATCCTTTGAAGAAGTCACGAATAATGCGAGTGGGATGCAAGTGAATGGAATGCATGTATGCAATGTGAGGACATGAGTTTGAAAAAGTAATAAAAGACAATAAATATGTAAATGAAAATGTGCACGTGAGTGGGTAAGGTACGGTATGTGAAATGATAATATGAAGTGCATGTGTGCAAGTGATGATAAAAGTGTTCGTGTGCAAGTGAAGAAACATAAAGGTGCACGTGTGCAAAATGGGAGGAAAAATGAAAGTGTGATGAGGATATAAAATGGTAGAGTGGATTTAAAAATGCATGAGCCTAGGGAATTCATGCATATTGGGTACGGGGAGACCTAAATCGTGACTCAATTTGCCCTTTTATAGAGGGAATACAAGCGTGCTAAGGCTTAGAAAAAGCCACACTCGTCTATATCCCATATTTAAGGGGACTCTCAAGCAAATGAACCCTATAACTAGCATGAAATGCAAAAATCCTAAAATGGAGGGAAAAGGGGTTCGAGGGGCATGCAAAATGATAAAACTAAAAAGAATGCATGACATGTAATGAACATGCAAACCTATACTAACGAGGGGAAATCCCTAAGGGTCTAGCGTTGGACTAGCCCATTCTATGAATTCCGACTAGCGTTGGACTAGTGGAAACGTACATTCATCCATCACATTCATTCAGGCTATGGAAAGCGAGTAGACATGCCAAACACTTATAAACACATAGCACATAACATTTAGCATGCTCGACTAGATGCAAGAACCTAATAAAGCAAGTTAACACATAGCAAGCAATCTAACTAATAAACCTATTACATTTGTTAGTTAGGCACACGTCTTCAATAGGTCTTCATCAATTGCTCCTCCAAGCCCTATCTATTACAAGCCAAGAGGTGTACACATACCCCATAATGAACAACTTAATGAAAAGCAAGAATAAATGAAATAAAAGGAATTAAGGCAAAACTAGTAAAGCAAATAGACATGCAATTCACTTAGCACGTTGGATCACGTAGGAGATGCAAAAAAAAAAGAATTAAAGAAATTATACCTCCCCCTTTTGTGGTGCTAATAGGGTGGACAAGACTTAAATGGCTTATTTATCCTCCAAAATAAAAGAAATGGTCAAGGTACCAATTTATTTGGGAAAATTAAAGAAAATAGGCAAACACAAGCTCATTTAGACACAAAGCTCACAAATTCATGCAATAAGTACCACCTAAACAAACGAAAGCAAACGAGCAATCGAATTGCAAAGTTGAGGCTACCAAGGACTCCATTGCGAACGCTAACCAAGCACTCAAGCCTAATCAAACATTTTTAAGAGCTTCAAGGGTCCAAAGGCAAAGAAAAAGTCAAGTAATGGTTAAAATGCAGCTACTTCTAGGACCAAATTGCAAGCTACTAGAACTCAATTGAGTCTTTGTAGCATTGCTGCAAAATTACAAGGACCAAATTGATTAATTTTTCCAATTTCTGGGTCATAGTGGCATAAGGGGAAACTTGAGGGTGTTAAAGTGCAATTTCCAGAAATCCTTTCATGCAAAAGCATGCAAAGGTTACGAAGAGAATGTTTCTGCAACGTTTCTTATGCTCTCAAACTTCAGCAACTTTGCCTGACAAATTCACACAACCATCTCAAACCCAAAACCAACATCAAACTCCTACCAAACTTATCATACATGCCATAACCAGAATGAAGAAGATTTGCATGCAAATTTCATGTGACAAATGAGAAACATTCCAGCAACAAGAGAACCTTCAGGCCAAAAAGTTTTTTTTTAAACTTCAGCTAGCAAAAACTTTTGCTTCAGCCCCTTACATGGCAAATGCATTCAATCATCTCAAACCACCCCAAAACATGCAAACCCAGCTAGCAAAAATGGATGGCCGAAACTTAATCAGGAAATGCAGGCAAAGGAAAACAGCCAGGCATGAGATGCAGCAAAAGAGAAAGGTGAAGCTTGCGGCAATATTCATCCAGAATTTTTGCAACTTCAAGCTTTCAAATGCAAGTTTCAAGCAAACTTCAAACAAAACCAGCAAAGACTATCACTTGACCTCATTTAACATCTGGACACTTTGATTAACACAACAAAACTGAATATGCAACAAAAAGAGCAGCAAACAAGCAAAAAAAAACATGACAAAAACTGATGCAAATTTCTTGGAAACTTTCATGCAAAATGATCCAGCTACCTATTGTCTATGTGGCCAGCAAACATTCAATTCCAGCTCAAATATGTTTGAACACAAACACCCAAAACCAATCTAAGTGTAATAACACCCATTTCAACATTCGAACCAACCAAAACATGAAAAAAAAACATGCAAAAGCTGGAAAATTCTGGGCAAAAGGTTCGGCAATCCTGACTAGTTTATTTTCAACAAAACATTCGACCATAGCTCAAGTGTTTTTGAAATTCAAACATGCAAACTGAAACCAATCTTCTACTGCTCATTTTCACACAAGACTAACTAGCAAATTAGGATAGCTAAAGTTTGTGAGTGTTTGCGGAAAAGAAAAGAAAACAAAACGGGTTGCAGTAAACTATGCTCTGCTGCAAATTCTGCAGCCAACAGTTTCATGTCTTCCTTACCCAGTTCAAGGGTATTCATGCACAAGTCTAAACATTTCCTAAACTGGACAGACATAGCCATGGTAGTTCTAAACAAACAACGGCAAAAAGAAGGAAAAATGCAGTCTGGCCGAATTGATAACATACAGCCGAATTTCTTAGACCCAACTTGTACACACAAACAAAAACCAAAAATGCGACCTTTAGAACATCAGCCTACATATATAGGAAAACATTATCTGTTCATGGCTCCTAAACTGAATTCATGCTTTCAGATGCACATTAAATGAACAAAAAGACTAACACCAAGCCTTGTCAACAGCACAGCAAAGTCACCAAACGTAACCATAGTCATAGTCATTAGGCATAGGTAACGATAAAACTTAAACAAAAGAAGGAAATCATGCGCAAGGGACTTCAATTGAGAAGGAAAAGAAGGAAAACGACTAAAACTTAAACAGATTATGTTAAACTAACATTGAGAAGAATCCGTTATACCTGAGAGCCCTTAGACTACTAAAGGGACAAGAATGACCCAAAGAAATTGAACGGTTCTGGAAATCGATGAACTGAGTTGAAGGAGATTCCAGCGCTGATGTGGCCAATACCAACCGAAGATCCCTTCTTTTTCCTTTTCTGATTTCCCTCTTCTTAAACTCCTTGCTGCCGGAGCTTTTCCTTCTTCCTCGCTTTTGTTTCTTTTCAGCTCTTCCTCAACCAACCGTCAACTTTTCTTTCGTCAGTCGTTACCCAAAGCCTTCTCCGTTACCCTCTCTTCTCCTCTCAGATCGTTCTAGCAGTCTTCCTCTATTTTTCCTCGCTCTTTCTAGCTTTTTTCGGCTTCTTTTCCTCTGTAGCTTTTTCTCTCTTTTCTCCAGCCCAAGTTGCGGCTGTCAAAACCTCCCTTTCGTAGCCTTTCTATTTTCTTTTTATATGGCACCCTTCCAACCCTAAACCCCAGCAACTTCTTCTGTAATTGCAGCTAAGGAGCCGCCTCAAAGTTCCCTTGCAAGCTGTATTAGCTTGCATGTCGCGTAGCAGGTTTTTTTTTTTTTTTTTTTAAAACTAAACAAAATTAAAATAATAGGAATAAATAACAAAAACACTTTAATCAACATTGGATGGAAAATAAATGAACTAGAAACCACAAAAAATGCAAATTCCACTTTTCCCTTTTTTATTTTCCATTTTCATCATTTTTTTTCCTTTTCATTCATTTTTCCTTTTTTTTTCTTTTTTCAATAAAATATTGAATTTAAGTCAAAAACAATTAAAGCATGTTCTTTTTGAATTTTCCTCCTTTTTTCCCAAGAAATTCTATGCTAAAACTAAAAACTAAAACTAAAAACTAAAAAGTGAATAAAACTAAAACAACTAAAAACTAACAAGTAAATAAAACTAACACTAAAAAGTAAATAAAATTGCATTAAAAATTTGGAATCTACAACTAAAACAAAAATAAAAATCATACAAATTATTTCAAAATTTGGTGTCTACAGTTTGCCCCTCTTTGTCTTAGTTTTGAAAAAACTTGAGACAAAGAAGTAGACACCAAATATTTACCTGCATTATTTGGCTGCAAAATGATTCCAACGAACAAGAATTCTAAAATGGGACTGACCCAAACATGAAATTAAAACGGGACTGACCCGAACAGGAAATTTAAAACGGGACTGACCCGAACAGAAATTTAAACGGGACTGACCCGAACAGGAATTAAAACGGGACTGGCCCGAACAGAAATTTAAACGGGACTGACCCGAACAGAATTTAAAACGGGACTGACCCGAACAGGAATTAAAACGGGACTGACCCGAACAGAATTTAAAACGGGACTGACCCGAACTGACCCGAACAGAAATTTAAACGGGACTGACCCGAACAGAATTTAAACGGGACTGGTCCGAACAAAAATTTAAACGGGACTGACCCGAACAGAATTTAAACGGGACTGACCCGAACAGAATTTAAACGGGACTGACCCGAACTGGAATTTAAACGAAGTGCTCACTGGTGGGACAAACCCAGCTCCAGTAGCTGGGAAAATGAAATGTTGGTTATGTACGAAAAAACTGTATACGACTTGCTTGGAAAACTATCCGAAGATTTGCCCCAGTGTGATGAATTTGGTCAGTGGGATTAAACCCAAGCCTGCCTTGATTGTAGATAAAAAGCGGTCAGCGGGATAGAACCCGGTCCTGCCGAGGTTGGCGGGATAAAACCCGGTCCCAACGAAGTAAGCGGTCAGCGGGATAAAACCCGGTCCTGCCGAGGTGAGGACCGGGTAAGCGGTCAGCGGGATAAAACCCGGTCCTGCCGAAGTTAGCGGTCAGCGGGATAAAACCCGGTCCTGCCGAGGTTGGCGGGATGAACCCTGGTCCCAACGAGATATGAACGGTCAGCGGGATAAAACCCGGTCCTGCCGAGGTTGGCGGGATGAACCCTGGTCCCAACGAGATATGAACGGTCAGCGGGATAAAACCCGGTGCTGCCGAGATAAGCGGTCAGCGGGATAAAACCCGGTCCTGCCGAGGTCGGAGGGATAAAACCCATGCCCAACGAAAATAAAAGCGGTCAGTGGGATAAAACCCGAGCCTGCCGAGGTGAACTTGATTTGATTTTTGATTTTTGATTGATGATTTTTCCTGATTTTTTTTTCGCTTTCTTCTTGACTTTTGAGAATCTTTCCAAAAAAAATTAATTTGCCCCCAGTATATGACTTTTGCAATTTGAGTCCATAGTTGATTCTGTATCACCATGTTGTTGCACCTTTTGATCAAATTCGCTTGCAACATTTTTAAATCTGCCTTTGTTCGCCAGAGGACTCTTCCCGACATCAATTCTAGTGCGAGGTGTGGTTACTTTCATCTGTGCATGCAATTTTCCTGTGAAAGAGAAAAAACAAAGAAATTGCCACCACCATTTGATCCGTTTTCCTTCGAGAATCGTGTAAACATGAGTCTTTCGACGCCCTTATCAACTTTTGCTGCGGCAGCCGATTGAGTTGGATTTCTCACCCTGAGGTTTTTTCGATTTTCAAACTGATCAGGTAGGTGCTTTGCCATATTGTGAAGTCTGTGTAGCTGGCTTGGCTGAATTTCAACTGTTTCCAAAAGATGACTGAATCTAAGCATACTTTTTGCAATAAACCACGGGGATTGTCATTCACCACAATTCAATGATAAAGAATGAGGTATGCAAGAAAATTCACATGTCATGTAAAAATGAATATACACGAGAATGTACACCTAACCATTTGTGCTTAAATTCTACAAAAATGCCATGAATGCAAGTAATTTGGAAAAAATGAGTTTCCTAAGAATGTATTTGCAAAAGAATATTTTACAAAGTGACAGCTTTGGCCAACAGATGTCATATTCAAATCTCTGGATATCTTAGCTCCGGAATTCAATGTTGCCAGAGGTATGACAAAAATGAGAAGAAATCTAAATGGACCAAACCACCAGTTGTTCCTCTTTGTGCTTGCTCATTGCAGAAACCTACCTTGGCGCCCATTCGGGTTTTCACCAAGGTTGCACCCCACCCTTTTTGTTGGTTTTTTCTTTTTTTTTTCTTCTTTCTTCTTTTTTTTTTCTCTCTCTTGAGGTGCCCTTGTGGGTTTTCACCTAATGAAACAATGGAAGAGCTCAACCATAGTCAACTCAGGAATGTAAGTTGAAGATTGCTGGCATCAGTAAAATGCGCTTCCCTTATAGACTTAACCGAAGGCATTATGGACATCACGTGCCAGTTGATTAGCAAAATCCCTAATAGAAATGCAGCAAGTGATGAAAGCCAGGACTTTTGGGCTTTTGTAATGAGGTCAGGTGGGGTGTTTTTCAGGAAAAGTTGAGGCTTGAAAGCAGGCTTGATGAAAGGTGTGAAATAAACTGAGATTGCATCATTTTGAAATTATCTCTAATTTTTTGAACGAAACCAAGGAAAACTTGCCCCAGTTTGCTTGGATTTTTCTCTCTTTGCATTTTCTTCATTGCATTTTCTCACTTTTTGCATTTTTCTTCAAAAAACTAAATTTGCCCCAGTGTGGGGTTCTTTCTTTTTTTCCATATCTCTTTCAAAGATAAATTTGCCCCAGTGTGGGGTTTGCAATTCTCAGGGGTTGCCAAACGAAAATTATTGTTCTGATAGTTCAAAGGGGATGACTAGGGATGAAATGTTTTGATCGAAAAGGAAGATGGCCTGACTTTTGCCTCGTCTCTTGCACGATTTCCTAGAAGGAATTTGCATAATCAAATAAAGAATTTCTTACACAAGTCTGAGTTGATAGGTTGAAAGAATGTCTGTCTATCCATGAATGCCCCGCCAGGTAATACCTTTTGAACACCCAATGAGCTTTGCCAATTTGAAGCAAATTTGCCTTCGACTTCATCTTTCATTACTTTAGCACTTTGTTCCCTTCTTCAGAAGATCGGTGGCGGCCCCTTTTATTATGAACACAGGCCATGCATTTTGACAAAATTGGTCATGGTACATATCATTCAACTGCTTTTCATCAATCAGAATCAATCGTTGATGACACTGCTCTAACCGACCAACTTTCAGCCTGGCCGGAAAGGGATTCTCTCAAATGAAGGGATTTCTCAAATGAAGGGATTTTTTTTTTCAATGGTTTTCTCAATAAAAGCTTTCTCAATGAAGGGTTTTCTTATTGAAGGCTTTCTCAAGGAAGGAATTTCTCAATGAAGGCTTTTTTCAAAGAAGAGATTTCTCAACGAAGGGATTTTTTTATTTTTTTTTTTTTTTATGAAGGCTTTCTCCATGAAGGGATCTCTCAAAGAAGAGATTTCTCAATGAAGGGATTTTTAATGGAGGGGTTTTCAATGGCTTTCTCAATGAAGGCTTTCCCAAGGAAGGGATTTTCAACGAAAGGATTTTTAATGAAGGGGTTTTCAATGAAGGGCTACATCAGATTCCAGAACAGTGATAGTCAAAGGATCAAATAATTTCATCTTTGGCCATCTCAAAGAATTAACAAAAATTCAGGACAATAATCAAATAAACAAATAAAACAAATTGTGCATTTCATGAAACTCCAAATCAAAGCAGAAACAAGACAAAACTCAATTGCAAAAGATGCTTTCGTTAAGCTATTCACATATGCAAGAAAAAGTTTTTGTGAATTTTAGTAAATGACAACCCCTAAATTCATTGAAATTCCCTTCGAGAGGGAGGATAATCAGCCATCCAAATTGTCCAGAGCTCCTTCAGGATTTTCAAATTTCGTCATTGGAAGTGGATGCCTCAAAGGTGTCCTTGTGTCTGGGAAAGGGGTTTGTACTTATACTTGGTCCTTGTTCTTCTCTCCCTCTCAAAATTATGTCTCCGGCCTCAATCATGTCCTGAATTTTGTGTTTGAGTACCCAACAATTGGCAGTAGAATGTCCCGGAGCTCTAGAATGATAGGCGCAAAAAGATTGAGGATTATAACCAGGGGGAACTCCTTTAGCATAGACTTTAGGAGGTATTGTACCAATTTTCCCTGCGGCCTTGAGTTGCTCATATAGTTGATCTAAGGGCCGGACTAAATTGGTAAAAGTTCTATATCGGGCTGGGTCTTGGGTGCCAGCGGTCTGTTGATAGTTGTAGTTATGGTTGACGGGTAAGGTGGGTCTTGGATGATAAGGAGAGCGAGGTCTAGTTTGAAAGCTATGTGGAGAAATATGAAATGGTGTCGTAGGTGTGTTTGGGTAATTTGGTCGAGGTCGAGGGTGGTTACCAGTGGTATGGTGCACAGGTTGAAAGTGTGATTGGTACGGGTAACGGGGTGAATAGGTGGAGTTCTGTCGGTATCTTGGTTGGAGAGCAGGGCCTCGATTCGAGACAAATGAAGCCTCCTCTTCTCTCTTTTTGAATGGGGATTTCTTGTTACCGCTGCCTTGATTTTGCATCGCTTCCAATTGCGATTTCAGAGCCGACACGTTAATAATCTTTCCTGCCCTTATAAACTCATCATATTCTTCTAATTTATTAACGATCTCGGCAAAGGAACACCCAGTCATTCGAAAAATTTCTTCAAAGTATGGCGGATCATGTGCCTTAATAAAGGTGCGTATGATTTCATCCTCAATCATTGGTGGCTCGACTTTTGCGGCTATTTTCCTCCATCTCTTAGCATAAGTCTTGTGATCCTCAGAGGGTTTTCTTTTTGTTCCTTCCAGCGTGGTTCGTGTTGGAGCCAGCTCGCAATTATACTCGTACTGCTTTACAAAAGCGTTGGACAAGTCAAGCCAGGTCTTCGCTTCTTCGGGTTTCAGCTTGGAATACCAGTCGAGTGCATCCCCCTCCAGACTTTCTGGGAATAGCCTCAAAGGCAGATTTTCATCATCTGTTGGCCTACCTAACTTGTTGGCGAACAATCGGAGGTGTGTCTTGGGATTGCCTGTCCCATCATACTTGTTAAACTTCGGAGTTTTGAACCCCTCAGGCAATTGCACATTTGGAAAGAGACAAAGCTCATCATAGTCCAATACTCCTTGCTTGTTTAAACCCTGACTTTTCCTCATAAATTCATCAAAACGGTCAAGGCGCTTGAGCAACTTCATATCAACAGGAGCAGAACATTCTCCTATCTCTGGTTTGTTTTGAATGGTATGGTCTGGCAAGAAAGGCTCAGCAGTAGCGTGATAAAAAGTGTGTGGCTCGGGGGGTATATTTGAGGTGATGTGAGGTTGTAGGCCTTGCATGTAAGTAGGGAAAAATGAAGGATCAGGAGGGTAAGTGTATGGTAAATGTATGGTGGGATATGTGAAAGTTCCTTCGGGTGGAATAGGTAAAGATGGAATAACGGTGACTTGAGTTGAAGGGATGACAAATGGCTCTTGCTCAGCCTGCTTGACGGGTATAGGTTCGGGTTGAACTCCGCTGCTGATTAGCTCGTCAATCAATTTCCTTTGGGCCGCCATCTCAATGGTCATCTTGTCGAACTTAGTGAGCATCTCAGTCAACTGAACCCCCAAACTCATGGTCTCGGGTTGAGCGGTAGTAGCAGACCTATCTGATTGTTCCGGTTGTGAACTCATGTTTACACGACTCCTTTGAGCTTGGCTACGGGATCGTGTTATGATGGGGCTTTGACGAGAAGCTATGTTTAAATATTACCTGAGAATTTTTGAAAAGATTGCCTTTAGATTTAACCCTTGCTTAGTTATTACAATAAAAATAAAGAAAAGAAAGAGAAAAAGGCAAGAGTTAGTAGATATCCAAGAAATTCGGATGCATGTCCTATGGGGGAACCCTTTTTGTGCCAAGGGTAGGCCAAGCATGAAAATGCAATCCTCTAGGGTAGGCACCATACCATACCTGATGGATCTGATCACCTCATTGAGTGAAAGTAATTTTTTGCAAAATGAGGTCCACGTCCGAATGGATTGACCACTTCTGATCAATACAAGATTTTTGCAAAAAACGCATGGGTTTGACCTTAACGAACTTCCTATCGAAAAAATTTGAATTCGTTGACTAGATTTCTCAGTGAATCACGGGTCAAAACCCTAACTGATCAAATAGCTGGATGAAATGGACGGTTTTCTCAAAATTTACTAGGTTTCCCAATTTGAAATTCGGCATTGAAACCCTAGTTGATCAAATGTGTTGAATGGAATTGACCATTAAAAAACGACCGGATTACCCTAAAAAGGGAAACGGGTCAAACGAATTGAGTGAAAATTAAAAACTTACTCGAAATTGACCGAATCATCCTAAAAAAAAGGAACTTGATGAAATTGAGAAATTTATTCAAAATAAATTGAATGAAAATCGAAAATTTATTCAAAATTGACCAGATCGCCCTAGAAGGATAAATTGCTCAAATAGATTGAGCGAGATTTGATTTATTCAAAATCGGCTCGGCTGCTTTAAAAATGGGTAAATTGGCCAAACGAATGAAATTGAATTAATGATTTATTCAAAAATCGACCGGATGACCCTAAAAAGGGTAAATTGGTCAAATGAATTGATGATTTATTCAAAAATTGATCGGATAACCCTAAAAAGGGTAAATTGGTCAAATGACCCTAAAAAAGGGTAAATTGGTCAAATGAATCGACGATTTATTCAAAATCGACCGGATGACCCTAAAAAGGGCAAATTGGTCAAATGACCCTAAAAAGGGTACGAATTGGTCAAATGAATTGATTGGTCAAATGATTTATTCAAAATCGACCGGATGACCCTAAAAAGGGTAAATTGGTCAAATGACCCTAAAAAGGGTAAATTGGTCAAATGAATCGACGATTGATTCAAAATCGACCGGATGACCCTAAAAAGGGTAAATTGGTCAAATGACCCTAAAAAGGGTAAATTGGTCAAATGACCCTAAAAAAGGGAAAATTGGTCAAATGAATTGACGATTTATACAAAATCGACCAGGTGACCCTAAAAAGGATAAATTGGTCAAATGACCCTAAAAAGGGTAAATTGGTCAAATGAATTGACGATTTATTCAAAATCGACCGGATGACCCTAAAAAGGGTAAATTGGTCAAATGAATGGTTTATTCAAAATTGATTATGAATTGACAAAATGGATCGATTGAATCGGCCGGCCATTGGTGATTTCAGAAAATTAGTCTATGAGCCTTCTAAAATCACGATTTGGCCTCATTTTATTTATCGTCTCAATAGCAGGAATCATTTGTGAATTTTCTTCAACTTAATGTCCTTTTACGCAAGGGATTTTTACCAACTTTGATAAGATGGCCAAAAAGGGATTATTAGACGCTCATATTCCAAAGATCGCTTTAGGAAAATGATCGGATCCTACCTTACCTTGTGCACTACCCCTTTGGATGGTACAAAATGTAAACGTGCAAGTCTCCTTGGATTAAGTATCCGAGACACAAGGTGGTTTTATTCCTAACACGGGATCCCCTAAATGGCATTCCCTTTCTAAGGTTTAATGCATGATGCCATTTATTAAAGCGATGTAAATATGCAATTCGAAATGAAACGTGACCTAAGGAACCCTTTATTTGCCAGGGTAGGCCTAAAATGGTATGGCATTATTAATTTATGAACAAAATATACCAAAATTTCTAAACGTGCAATAGCCTATCTATAAGGGTAGGTCCTAAAAGAGGATCATGCCAGACCTCTTATTTCCTAACGTTTGTGAATGCAAAAGATAAGAAAGAAGGAAACGTTAGTTCAACACATAATCACATAACACGTTGGACAACTAGATGATATAAAAGCAACAAAGAAATAAGGAAAGAGGGTGGGATCCCTCCCCTCGTGAATGGTGTCCCTAATAGGGTAAGGCTGACTCTAACCTAGGCAAGCTAAAATGGATGCATGAGGTTGGGGCTCACTAATGCATCTAGACTCGATAGGTCATAGGTCCCCGAGCCTTCAGACTTGGAAACCAAGGGTCATCACTCCCAAGGTTCTTTGTCGGTGGCTCGAGCGATTCCCCAGACGTTGCTACGCACACGTCGTGTTACGGCTACCCGTCTGGGCGAATCTAAAAAAGAATCCTCAACCTTCGGCTAAAAACTAATAGGTCATCAACCTAAAGTTTAAAGCGGAAGATCAAGTGACCGACTCGGATCATGCTACGCACACGTCGTGATACGATCACATGTCCAAGTGGTCGCCTAAAATCCTAATAGGGTGGAGTGGCGTGACAAGCCACTAAAAGAAAAATAAATGAAGGGTGAAAAAAAATTAAAGCGTATGCTCGTATGCTAGTGCTCGTTTGGAGGGGAGGGATCAAGAACCAACGCGAGGCTCTAAGGTGATGTCCCCCACCCAAATGCAATGCAAGCGCGAGATAAGCAAGTAAACATACATCCAATCAATCAATCATACATGCGTGAGTGAGGGAGTAATTAATACGCGCGAAATGCAAAATCCTAAAAAGGAAAAATGCAACCCTAAAACACCCAGATGTGATATATGAAAAGGTTAAAAGAAGAAAAAGGTTGATTAAATCAAATTAGCTCGGACTCTCAAATGTCCCCAGTGGAGTCGCCAACTGTCGAGCCCCATTTTTTGATAAATAAATAAATGGTTTAAAAAATGTATTTTTTGTGATTGGAAAATGAATTGTGATTTAAAAGAAAAAATGGGTCTAAATGGGGGTTGAGAATGCGACGATTTGACCCAAAATTATAGTTTAAAAAGGGTTTAAAAAGGGTTTTTGAAATAAAAATTGGAGTCGCCACTTGGTAATGAGTTAAGGTGTACCAAGTCACCAAAAAATGAATTTTTAAAGAAAAAATAGGAAAAAGTAATAAGAAACCCCTTTTAAACGACTCCTAGTCCACGTAAACCAAAGAAAAAGGTTCGGGAGTCACATTTGACAAAGGGGAAGGCGAGGATAAAATCCAAGGCACCCCTTTGACCTAGCCAAGGCTAGTTGCACGATTTAATCAAAGATTTTCTTGTTTTAACCAAAGAATTTATTACATTTGGATGCACTACATGGATGCAAACCCTAGACCTAGGGGTATTGGGGGAAATTTCTCTTCAAAGGTTGAGTGGTGCCAATCACATTAGTTGTGAAGCCTAATAACGATCCTTTGAAGAAGTCACGAATAATGCGAGTGGGATGCAAGTGAATGGAATGCATGTATGCAATGTGAGGACATGAGTTTGAAAAAGTAATAAAAGACAATAAATATGTAAATGAAAATGTGCACGTGAGTGGGTAAGGTACGGTATGTGAAATGATAATATGAAGTGCATGTGTGCAAGTGATGATAAAAGTGTTCGTGTGCAAGTGAAGAAACATAAAGGTGCACGTGTGCAAAATGGGAGGAAAAATGAAAGTGTGATGAGGATATAAAATGGTAGAGTGGATTTAAAAATGCATGAGCCTAGGGAATTCATGCATATTGGGTACGGGGAGACCTAAATCGTGACTCAATTTGCCCTTTTATAGAGGGAATACAAGCGTGCTAAGGCTTAGAAAAAGCCACACTCGTCTATATCCCATATTTAAGGGGACTCTCAAGCAAATGAACCCTATAACTAGCATGAAATGCAAAAATCCTAAAATGGAGGGAAAAGGGGTTCGAGGGGCATGCAAAATGATAAAACTAAAAAGAATGCATGACATGTAATGAACATGCAAACCTATACTAACGAGGGGAAATCCCTAAGGGTCTAGCGTTGGACTAGCCCATTCTATGAATTCCGACTAGCGTTGGACTAGTGGAAACGTACATTCATCCATCACATTCATTCAGGCTATGGAAAGCGAGTAGACATGCCAAACACTTATAAACACATAGCACATAACATTTAGCATGCTCGACTAGATGCAAGAACCTAATAAAGCAAGTTAACACATAGCAAGCAATCTAACTAATAAACCTATTACATTTGTTAGTTAGGCACACGTCTTCAATAGGTCTTCATCAATTGCTCCTCCAAGCCCTATCTATTACAAGCCAAGAGGTGTACACATACCCCATAATGAACAACTTAATGAAAAGCAAGAATAAATGAAATAAAAGGAATTAAGGCAAAACTAGTAAAGCAAATAGACATGCAATTCACTTAGCACGTTGGATCACGTAGGAGATGCAAAAAAAAAAGAATTAAAGAAATTATACCTCCCCCTTTTGTGGTGCTAATAGGGTGGACAAGACTTAAATGGCTTATTTATCCTCCAAAATAAAAGAAATGGTCAAGGTACCAATTTATTTGGGAAAATTAAAGAAAATAGGCAAACACAAGCTCATTTAGACACAAAGCTCACAAATTCATGCAATAAGTACCACCTAAACAAACGAAAGCAAACGAGCAATCGAATTGCAAAGTTGAGGCTACCAAGGACTCCATTGCGAACGCTAACCAAGCACTCAAGCCTAATCAAACATTTTTAAGAGCTTCAAGGGTCCAAAGGCAAAGAAAAAGTCAAGTAATGGTTAAAATGCAGCTACTTCTAGGACCAAATTGCAAGCTACTAGAACTCAATTGAGTCTTTGTAGCATTGCTGCAAAATTACAAGGACCAAATTGATTAATTTTTCCAATTTCTGGGTCATAGTGGCATAAGGGGAAACTTGAGGGTGTTAAAGTGCAATTTCCAGAAATCCTTTCATGCAAAAGCATGCAAAGGTTACGAAGAGAATGTTTCTGCAACGTTTCTTATGCTCTCAAACTTCAGCAACTTTGCCTGACAAATTCACACAACCATCTCAAACCCAAAACCAACATCAAACTCCTACCAAACTTATCATACATGCCATAACCAGAATGAAGAAGATTTGCATGCAAATTTCATGTGACAAATGAGAAACATTCCAGCAACAAGAGAACCTTCAGGCCAAAAAGTTTTTTTTTAAACTTCAGCTAGCAAAAACTTTTGCTTCAGCCCCTTACATGGCAAATGCATTCAATCATCTCAAACCACCCCAAAACATGCAAACCCAGCTAGCAAAAATGGATGGCCGAAACTTAATCAGGAAATGCAGGCAAAGGAAAACAGCCAGGCATGAGATGCAGCAAAAGAGAAAGGTGAAGCTTGCGGCAATATTCATCCAGAATTTTTGCAACTTCAAGCTTTCAAATGCAAGTTTCAAGCAAACTTCAAACAAAACCAGCAAAGACTATCACTTGACCTCATTTAACATCTGGACACTTTGATTAACACAACAAAACTGAATATGCAACAAAAAGAGCAGCAAACAAGCAAAAAAAAACATGACAAAAACTGATGCAAATTTCTTGGAAACTTTCATGCAAAATGATCCAGCTACCTATTGTCTATGTGGCCAGCAAACATTCAATTCCAGCTCAAATATGTTTGAACACAAACACCCAAAACCAATCTAAGTGTAATAACACCCATTTCAACATTCGAACCAACCAAAACATGAAAAAAAAACATGCAAAAGCTGGAAAATTCTGGGCAAAAGGTTCGGCAATCCTGACTAGTTTATTTTCAACAAAACATTCGACCATAGCTCAAGTGTTTTTGAAATTCAAACATGCAAACTGAAACCAATCTTCTACTGCTCATTTTCACACAAGACTAACTAGCAAATTAGGATAGCTAAAGTTTGTGAGTGTTTGCGGAAAAGAAAAGAAAACAAAACGGGTTGCAGTAAACTATGCTCTGCTGCAAATTCTGCAGCCAACAGTTTCATGTCTTCCTTACCCAGTTCAAGGGTATTCATGCACAAGTCTAAACATTTCCTAAACTGGACAGACATAGCCATGGTAGTTCTAAACAAACAACGGCAAAAAGAAGGAAAAATGCAGTCTGGCCGAATTGATAACATACAGCCGAATTTCTTAGACCCAACTTGTACACACAAACAAAAACCAAAAATGCGACCTTTAGAACATCAGCCTACATATATAGGAAAACATTATCTGTTCATGGCTCCTAAACTGAATTCATGCTTTCAGATGCACATTAAATGAACAAAAAGACTAACACCAAGCCTTGTCAACAGCACAGCAAAGTCACCAAACGTAACCATAGTCATAGTCATTAGGCATAGGTAACGACTAAAACTTAAACAAAAGAAGGAAATCATGCGCAAGGGACTTCAATTGAGAAGGAAAAGAAGGAAAACGACTAAAACTTAAACAGATTATGTTAAACTAACATTGAGAAGAATCCGTTATACCTGAGAGCCCTTAGACTACTAAAGGGACAAGAATGACCCAAAGAAATTGAACGGTTCTGGAAATCGATGAACTGAGTTGAAGGAGATTCCAGCGCTGATGTGGCCAATACCAACCGAAGATCCCTTCTTTTTCCTTTTCTGATTTCCCTCTTCTTAAACTCCTTGCTGCCGGAGCTTTTCCTTCTTCCTCGCTTTTGTTTCTTTTCAGCTCTTCCTCAACCAACCGTCAACTTTTCTGATATTGTTCCATGAATGGATACCAACGGGGTTTAACTCTTGGAGTGCCAACTTCATGGAGGCTTGCAAAGTCTACAATTGATTTTGGAATGGAACACACCAAGATCAACTCAACTTGCCTTTGCTTGATCTGTATAAAAGTAGAAACACTAAACAAAGCGAAGGTAAGTTCGTTAGGAAAATAATAGGCCTTCACTGGGTTGCTCAAGATCAGCCCACTTTCTCTCTTTTCTTCCTTTTTACCACCCATCTCATTAGATTTTTCCATCTCTTTTTCTAGTTCAACAGCTGACCCTTTCATCTCATTACTTTCAACTCCCTCGGGTTTTACCTCTTCAGGCACAATTCCCTCATCTAGCTTTTTCTCCATTCTATAACGCTCAAGCTCACTTTTCATGCATGCTAGATCAATACAAAGTTGGTCATAAGTAAGTGATACAAGTGCAAGACGACGACTATTAAATAAGAAGGAATACTTATTAGTATGTCCGTCATATTTAATTTCTCGCCTCGACATCCATGCTTTGCCCAACAACACATGTGTCACTTGAATTGGGACTACATCACACAACACCTCATCCACATATTTGCCGATTTGAATAGGTACAAGTGTGTACTTAGTAACCCAAACATTACCATGAGTGCTCGTCAACTTGTATGGTTGAAGATGATCAATGGTTGGAAGATTTAATTTCTCAACCATGATAGCACTTGCAAGGTTGACTTCACAACTCCCATCAATGGCCAAGCTACAGATTTTATCTTTGATACCACAACGAGTATAAAACCAACCAAGCAACTGAGATTTGACGATGTCCAATTGCTCATCTACACCACGTAATGCCACTTCTTTGACTCCCTTAGGATCAGGAAGCCAATGTGGTGAGCTAACTTTTATGCGTCTTGTACTCGCCATGAATGTATGAGGGAACCTGCAAAAAGTTAGCAACGAAACCGAAGATATTGCCTTTCACGCTCCCTTACGTGTATCCACTCGCACTCGTGTATATGGATGTCACTCTAATGGACTTACCAAATACCTTTACCTGTTGGGTTAGGTAGTTGAGAAAGGCCGCTCAAGTCCAATAATTGTCGCCAACTTTTTCCACAAGAGTAACCAAGAAGGTAAGACACAAATATGGGTGC
Source organism: Coffea eugenioides (assembly GCF_003713205.1). NCBI lineage: Eukaryota > Viridiplantae > Streptophyta > Magnoliopsida > Gentianales > Rubiaceae > Coffea > Coffea eugenioides. Next base: position 29,750,879 of record NC_040038.1, read on the forward strand.
AAAATGAAGTGGAAATGGACGACTTTGAAAGGCCAATAATGGCGGACAGAAATGGAAGTGCGCCAATGGGGACACAAAAGAAAGAAACCCTAGCTTCCTAAAATGTAGGAGTGGGTTCCTAGAATGTAGGAGAGTATTCCTAAAATGTAGGAGAGAATGTAGGAGAGTGTTCCTAAAATGTAGGAGAGAATGTAGGAGAAAATGTAGGAGAGTGTTCCTAAAATGTAGGAGAGATGTAGGAGAGTGTTCCTAAAATGTAGGAGAGAATGTATGAGAGTATACCTAAAATGTAGGAGAGAATGTAGGAGAGTGTTCCTAAAATGTAGGAGAGAATGTAGGAGAGTGTCCAAGTGAAACAAAGAAACCCTAGCCGCAAGTAGACATCCTAGCCGCAAGTAGAAAACCCTAGCCACAAGGATAACCCTAGCAAGAGAAGGAAACCCTAGCAAGATAAGGAAACCCTAGCAGCCGTCACGTTATTGTTCTTGCTGCCCAAGCGACAACCAATTAACGAGACAGATTTGGGAGCAACGTTGAAACACCAACAACCAGAATTTTTGATGCGAAAACGACTCAAACGCAAGAAACAAGTTGTGGACAGAAATTATCAACAAACTAGACACAACACAAAGGAGATAACACACTAACAGATTTTGTGTTCGGATGAACAGTAACGTGAACAGTGTCGGATGAACAGTAGCGGGTGAACAGTGTCGGATGAACAGTACGTGAACAGTGACGTTTTTTTTTTTTTTTCCTATAAAACAAGGCAGCGAAGAAATAAGGAAAACTAGGACAAGACTACGGAAATAACGGAAGATACCTCCACCAAAACTCTGAAGCCAACTGATATGTTCCTCGATCAACACGTTTCGAGACACGTAGCACGTTTGCCCAAGGATCTAGCGAGGATGTCTCACGCTTGGAATTGCGGGATCTAGAACCAAACGGACGACACGATTTGATTCAAGACGGTAGACGACACTCCGATGAAGGTGAATACTCCAGGGGAATAGGTCGGTAGAACAATCTAGGACAGGACGCAAGACTGCTCAAAACCCTTGCCAAAGCAAGTAAAGGGGTCGAATCTCTCTCTCAAGAAGAATCGAAAATATGCAAAACTTTATTGATAAAACGTCTCACCTAAAACCTTACAAAGCAAGCCTATTTATAGGCTAAAGTGACTGAAACCCTAAAGGGACTAGGAAAGGGAAAAGTCGGCCCATGGTCTTGGGACAAGATGGGCCGGCCCATGCTCTTACTTAAACACTAATCAATTGCTAAATAACTACTAAGGCCTAAGGCCCTATTCGGCCAACTCATTTGGAGGCCCACTTGACTCTTCATGGGCTTGGGTCATGGTGTAGATAACTCGATTAAAATCCTTCAAGCCTTCAATATCTCTATGGACTCCATGTTGGTTTTGGACAATTCGAACAAGGGCTTGGAGGGATTATTTGAAGAGCTTGGCTTGTGCACGTGTGACTGGGCCCAATGGAACTCGGACTGGGTTATTACTTGGGCTAAGGTCCGTGCACACATCACTGACCCGAACAGAAATTTAAACGGGACAGACCCGAACAAAATTTAAAACGGGACTGACCTGAACAAAATTTAAAACGGGACTGGTCCGAACAGAAATTTAAACGGGACTGACCCGAACAGAATTTAAACGGGACTGGTCCGAACAAAAATTTAAACGGGACTGACCCGAACAGAATTTAAACGGGACTGACCCGAACAGAATTTAAACGGGACTGACCCGAACTGGAATTTAAACGAAGTGCTCACTGGTGGGACAAACCCAGCTCCAGTAGCTGGGAAAATGAAATGTTGGTTATGTACGAAAAAACTGTATACGACTTGCTTGGAAAACTATCCGAAGATTTGCCCCAGTGTGATGAATTTGGTCAGTGGGATTAAACCCAAGCCTGCCTTGATTGTAGATAAAAAGCGGTCAGCGGGATAGAACCCGGTCCTGCCGAGGTTGGCGGGATAAAACCCGGTCCCAACGAAGTAAGCGGTCAGCGGGATAAAACCCGGTCCTGCCGAGGTGAGGACCGGGTAAGCGGTCAGCGGGATAAAACCCGGTCCTGCCGAAGTTAGCGGTCAGCGGGATAAAACCCGGTCCTGCCGAGGTTGGCGGGATGAACCCTGGTCCCAACGAGATATGAACGGTCAGCGGGATAAAACCCGGTCCTGCCGAGGTTGGCGGGATGAACCCTGGTCCCAACGAGATATGAACGGTCAGCGGGATAAAACCCGGTGCTGCCGAGATAAGCGGTCAGCGGGATAAAACCCGGTCCTGCCGAGGTCGGAGGGATAAAACCCATGCCCAACGAAAATAAAAGCGGTCAGTGGGATAAAACCCGAGCCTGCCGAGGTGAACTTGATTTGATTTTTGATTTTTGATTGATGATTTTTCCTGATTTTTTTTTCGCTTTCTTCTTGACTTTTGAGAATCTTTCCAAAAAAAATTAATTTGCCCCCAGTATATGACTTTTGCAATTTGAGTCCATAGTTGATTCTGTATCACCATGTTGTTGCACCTTTTGATCAAATTCGCTTGCAACATTTTTAAATCTGCCTTTGTTCGCCAGAGGACTCTTCCCGACATCAATTCTAGTGCGAGGTGTGGTTACTTTCATCTGTGCATGCAATTTTCCTGTGAAAGAGAAAAAACAAAGAAATTGCCACCACCATTTGATCCGTTTTCCTTCGAGAATCGTGTAAACATGAGTCTTTCGACGCCCTTATCAACTTTTGCTGCGGCAGCCGATTGAGTTGGATTTCTCACCCTGAGGTTTTTTCGATTTTCAAACTGATCAGGTAGGTGCTTTGCCATATTGTGAAGTCTGTGTAGCTGGCTTGGCTGAATTTCAACTGTTTCCAAAAGATGACTGAATCTAAGCATACTTTTTGCAATAAACCACGGGGATTGTCATTCACCACAATTCAATGATAAAGAATGAGGTATGCAAGAAAATTCACATGTCATGTAAAAATGAATATACACGAGAATGTACACCTAACCATTTGTGCTTAAATTCTACAAAAATGCCATGAATGCAAGTAATTTGGAAAAAATGAGTTTCCTAAGAATGTATTTGCAAAAGAATATTTTACAAAGTGACAGCTTTGGCCAACAGATGTCATATTCAAATCTCTGGATATCTTAGCTCCGGAATTCAATGTTGCCAGAGGTATGACAAAAATGAGAAGAAATCTAAATGGACCAAACCACCAGTTGTTCCTCTTTGTGCTTGCTCATTGCAGAAACCTACCTTGGCGCCCATTCGGGTTTTCACCAAGGTTGCACCCCACCCTTTTTGTTGGTTTTTTCTTTTTTTTTTCTTCTTTCTTCTTTTTTTTTTCTCTCTCTTGAGGTGCCCTTGTGGGTTTTCACCTAATGAAACAATGGAAGAGCTCAACCATAGTCAACTCAGGAATGTAAGTTGAAGATTGCTGGCATCAGTAAAATGCGCTTCCCTTATAGACTTAACCGAAGGCATTATGGACATCACGTGCCAGTTGATTAGCAAAATCCCTAATAGAAATGCAGCAAGTGATGAAAGCCAGGACTTTTGGGCTTTTGTAATGAGGTCAGGTGGGGTGTTTTTCAGGAAAAGTTGAGGCTTGAAAGCAGGCTTGATGAAAGGTGTGAAATAAACTGAGATTGCATCATTTTGAAATTATCTCTAATTTTTTGAACGAAACCAAGGAAAACTTGCCCCAGTTTGCTTGGATTTTTCTCTCTTTGCATTTTCTTCATTGCATTTTCTCACTTTTTGCATTTTTCTTCAAAAAACTAAATTTGCCCCAGTGTGGGGTTCTTTCTTTTTTTCCATATCTCTTTCAAAGATAAATTTGCCCCAGTGTGGGGTTTGCAATTCTCAGGGGTTGCCAAACGAAAATTATTGTTCTGATAGTTCAAAGGGGATGACTAGGGATGAAATGTTTTGATCGAAAAGGAAGATGGCCTGACTTTTGCCTCGTCTCTTGCACGATTTCCTAGAAGGAATTTGCATAATCAAATAAAGAATTTCTTACACAAGTCTGAGTTGATAGGTTGAAAGAATGTCTGTCTATCCATGAATGCCCCGCCAGGTAATACCTTTTGAACACCCAATGAGCTTTGCCAATTTGAAGCAAATTTGCCTTCGACTTCATCTTTCATTACTTTAGCACTTTGTTCCCTTCTTCAGAAGATCGGTGGCGGCCCCTTTTATTATGAACACAGGCCATGCATTTTGACAAAATTGGTCATGGTACATATCATTCAACTGCTTTTCATCAATCAGAATCAATCGTTGATGACACTGCTCTAACCGACCAACTTTCAGCCTGGCCGGAAAGGGATTCTCTCAAATGAAGGGATTTCTCAAATGAAGGGATTTTTTTTTTCAATGGTTTTCTCAATAAAAGCTTTCTCAATGAAGGGTTTTCTTATTGAAGGCTTTCTCAAGGAAGGAATTTCTCAATGAAGGCTTTTTTCAAAGAAGAGATTTCTCAACGAAGGGATTTTTTTATTTTTTTTTTTTTTTATGAAGGCTTTCTCCATGAAGGGATCTCTCAAAGAAGAGATTTCTCAATGAAGGGATTTTTAATGGAGGGGTTTTCAATGGCTTTCTCAATGAAGGCTTTCCCAAGGAAGGGATTTTCAACGAAAGGATTTTTAATGAAGGGGTTTTCAATGAAGGGCTACATCAGATTCCAGAACAGTGATAGTCAAAGGATCAAATAATTTCATCTTTGGCCATCTCAAAGAATTAACAAAAATTCAGGACAATAATCAAATAAACAAATAAAACAAATTGTGCATTTCATGAAACTCCAAATCAAAGCAGAAACAAGACAAAACTCAATTGCAAAAGATGCTTTCGTTAAGCTATTCACATATGCAAGAAAAAGTTTTTGTGAATTTTAGTAAATGACAACCCCTAAATTCATTGAAATTCCCTTCGAGAGGGAGGATAATCAGCCATCCAAATTGTCCAGAGCTCCTTCAGGATTTTCAAATTTCGTCATTGGAAGTGGATGCCTCAAAGGTGTCCTTGTGTCTGGGAAAGGGGTTTGTACTTATACTTGGTCCTTGTTCTTCTCTCCCTCTCAAAATTATGTCTCCGGCCTCAATCATGTCCTGAATTTTGTGTTTGAGTACCCAACAATTGGCAGTAGAATGTCCCGGAGCTCCAGAATGATAGGCGCAAAAAGATTGAGGATTATAACCAGGGGGAACTCCTTTAGCATAGACTTTAGGAGGTATTGTACCAATTTTCCCTGCGGCCTTGAGTTGCTCATATAGTTGATCTAAGGGCCGGCCTAAATTGGTAAAAGTTCTATATCGGGCTGGGTCTTGGGTGCCAGCGGTCTGTTGATAGTTGTAGTTATGGTTGACGGGTAAGGTGGGTCTTGGATGATAAGGAGAGCGAGGTCTAGTTTGAAAGCTATGTGGAGAAATATGAAATGGTGTCGTAGGTGTGTTTGGGTAATTTGGTCGAGGTCGAGGGTGGTTACCAGTGGTATGGTGCACAGGTTGAAAGTGTGATTGGTACGGGTAACGGGGTGAATAGGTGGAGTTCTGTCGGTATCTTGGTTGGAGAGCAGGGCCTCGATTCGAGACAAATGAAGCCTCCTCTTCTCTCTTTTTGAATGGGGATTTCTTGTTACCGCTGCCTTGATTTTGCATCGCTTCCAATTGCGATTTCAGAGCCGACACGTTAATAATCTTTCCTGCCCTTATAAACTCATCATATTCTTCTAATTTATTAACGATCTCGGCAAAGGAACACCCAGTCATTCGAAAAATTTCTTCAAAGTATGGCGGATCATGTGCCTTAATAAAGGTGCGTATGATTTCATCCTCAATCATTGGTGGCTCGACTTTTGCGGCTATTTTCCTCCATCTCTTAGCATAAGTCTTGTGATCCTCAGAGGGTTTTCTTTTTGTTCCTTCCAGCGTGGTTCGTGTTGGAGCCAGCTCGCAATTATACTCGTACTGCTTTACAAAAGCGTTGGACAAGTCAAGCCAGGTCTTCGCTTCTTCGGGTTTCAGCTTGGAATACCAGTCGAGTGCATCCCCCTCCAGACTTTCTGGGAATAGCCTCAAAGGCAGATTTTCATCATCTGTTGGCCTACCTAACTTGTTGGCGAACAATCGGAGGTGTGTCTTGGGATTGCCTGTCCCATCATACTTGTTAAACTTCGGAGTTTTGAACCCCTCAGGCAATTGCACATTTGGAAAGAGACAAAGCTCATCATAGTCCAATACTCCTTGCTTGTTTAAACCCTGACTTTTCCTCATAAATTCATCAAAACGGTCAAGGCGCTTGAGCAACTTCATATCAACAGGAGCAGAACATTCTCCTATCTCTGGTTTGTTTTGAATGGTATGGTCTGGCAAGAAAGGCTCAGCAGTAGCGTGATAAAAAGTGTGTGGCTCGGGGGGTATATTTGAGGTGATGTGAGGTTGTAGGCCTTGCATGTAAGTAGGGAAAAATGAAGGATCAGGAGGGTAAGTGTATGGTAAATGTATGGTGGGATATGTGAAAGTTCCTTCGGGTGGAATAGGTAAAGATGGAATAACGGTGACTTGAGTTGAAGGGATGACAAATGGCTCTTGCTCAGCCTGCTTGACGGGTATAGGTTCGGGTTGAACTCCGCTGCTGATTAGCTCGTCAATCAATTTCCTTTGGGCCGCCATCTCAATGGTCATCTTGTCGAACTTAGTGAGCATCTCAGTCAACTGAACCCCCAAACTCATGGTCTCGGGTTGAGCGGTAGTAGCAGACCTATCTGATTGTTCCGGTTGTGAACTCATGTTTACACGACTCCTTTGAGCTTGGCTACGGGATCGTGTTATGATGGGGCTTTGACGAGAAGCTATGTTTAAATATTACCTGAGAATTTTTGAAAAGATTGCCTTTAGATTTAACCCTTGCTTAGTTATTACAATAAAAATAAAGAAAAGAAAGAGAAAAAGGCAAGAGTTAGTAGATATCCAAGAAATTCGGATGCATGTCCTATGGGGGAACCCTTTTTGTGCCAAGGGTAGGCCAAGCATGAAAATGCAATCCTCTAGGGTAGGCACCATACCATACCTGATGGATCTGATCACCTCATTGAGTGAAAGTAATTTTTTGCAAAATGAGGTCCACGTCCGAATGGATTGACCACTTCTGATCAATACAAGATTTTTGCAAAAAACGCATGGGTTTGACCTTAACGAACTTCCTATCGAAAAAATTTGAATTCGTTGACTAGATTTCTCAGTGAATCACGGGTCAAAACCCTAACTGATCAAATAGCTGGATGAAATGGACGGTTTTCTCAAAATTTACTAGGTTTCCCAATTTGAAATTCGGCATTGAAACCCTAGTTGATCAAATGTGTTGAATGGAATTGACCATTAAAAAACGACCGGATTACCCTAAAAAGGGAAACGGGTCAAACGAATTGAGTGAAAATTAAAAACTTACTCGAAATTGACCGAATCATCCTAAAAAAAAGGAACTTGATGAAATTGAGAAATTTATTCAAAATAAATTGAATGAAAATCGAAAATTTATTCAAAATTGACCAGATCGCCCTAGAAGGATAAATTGCTCAAATAGATTGAGCGAGATTTGATTTATTCAAAATCGGCTCGGCTGCTTTAAAAATGGGTAAATTGGCCAAACGAATGAAATTGAATTAATGATTTATTCAAAAATCGACCGGATGACCCTAAAAAGGGTAAATTGGTCAAATGAATTGATGATTTATTCAAAAATTGATCGGATAACCCTAAAAAGGGTAAATTGGTCAAATGACCCTAAAAAAGGGTAAATTGGTCAAATGAATCGACGATTTATTCAAAATCGACCGGATGACCCTAAAAAGGGCAAATTGGTCAAATGACCCTAAAAAGGGTAAATTGGTCAAATGAATTGACGATTTATTCAAAATCGACCGGATGACCCTAAAAAGGGTAAATTGGTCAAATGACCCTAAAAAGGGTAAATTGGTCAAATGAATCGACGATTGATTCAAAATCGACCGGATGACCCTAAAAAGGGTAAATTGGTCAAATGACCCTAAAAAGGGTAAATTGGTCAAATGACCCTAAAAAAGGGAAAATTGGTCAAATGAATTGACGATTTATACAAAATCGACCAGGTGACCCTAAAAAGGATAAATTGGTCAAATGACCCTAAAAAGGGTAAATTGGTCAAATGAATTGACGATTTATTCAAAATCGACCGGATGACCCTAAAAAGGGTAAATTGGTCAAATGAATGGTTTATTCAAAATTGATTATGAATTGACAAAATGGATCGATTGAATCGGCCGGCCATTGGTGATTTCAGAAAATTAGTCTATGAGCCTTCTAAAATCACGATTTGGCCTCATTTTATTTATCGTCTCAATAGCAGGAATCATTTGTGAATTTTCTTCAACTTAATGTCCTTTTACGCAAGGGATTTTTACCAACTTTGATAAGATGGCCAAAAAGGGATTATTAGACGCTCATATTCCAAAGATCGCTTTAGGAAAATGATCGGATCCTACCTTACCTTGTGCACTACCCCTTTGGATGGTACAAAATGTAAACGTGCAAGTCTCCTTGGATTAAGTATCCGAGACACAAGGTGGTTTTATTCCTAACACGGGATCCCCTAAATGGCATTCCCTTTCTAAGGTTTAATGCATGATGCCATTTATTAAAGCGATGTAAATATGCAATTCGAAATGAAACGTGACCTAAGGAACCCTTTATTTGCCAGGGTAGGCCTAAAATGGTATGGCATTATTAATTTATGAACAAAATATACCAAAATTTCTAAACGTGCAATAGCCTATCTATAAGGGTAGGTCCTAAAAGAGGATCATGCCAGACCTCTTATTTCCTAACGTTTGTGAATGCAAAAGATAAGAAAGAAGGAAACGTTAGTTCAACACATAATCACATAACACGTTGGACAACTAGATGATATAAAAGCAACAAAGAAATAAGGAAAGAGGGTGGGATCCCTCCCCTCGTGAATGGTGTCCCTAATAGGGTAAGGCTGACTCTAACCTAGGCAAGCTAAAATGGATGCATGAGGTTGGGGCTCACTAATGCATCTAGACTCGATAGGTCATAGGTCCCCGAGCCTTCAGACTTGGAAACCAAGGGTCATCACTCCCAAGGTTCCTTGTCGGTGGCTCGAGCGATTCCCCAGACGTTGCTACGCACACGTCGTGTTACGGCTACCCGTCTGGGCGAATCTAAAAAAGAATCCTCAACCTTCGGCTAAAAACTAATAGGTCATCAACCTAAAGTTTAAAGCGGAAGATCAAGTGACCGACTCGGATCATGCTACGCACACGTCGTGATACGATCACATGTCCAAGTGGTCGCCTAAAATCCTAATAGGGTGGAGTGGCGTGACAAGCCACTAAAAGAAAAATAAATGAAGGGTGAAAAAAAATTAAAGCGTATGCTCGTATGCTAGTGCTCGTTTGGAGGGGAGGGATCAAGAACCAACGCGAGGCTCTAAGGTGATGTCCCCCACCCAAATGCAATGCAAGCGCGAGATAAGCAAGTAAACATACATCCAATCAATCAATCATACATGCGTGAGTGAGGGAGTAATTAATACGCGCGAAATGCAAAATCCTAAAAAGGAAAAATGCAACCCTAAAACACCCAGATGTGATATATGAAAAGGTTAAAAGAAGAAAAAGGTTGATTAAATCAAATTAGCTCGGACTCTCAAATGTCCCCAGTGGAGTCGCCAACTGTCGCGCCCCATTTTTTGATAAATAAATAAATGGTTTAAAAAATGTATTTTTTGTGATTGGAAAATGAATTGTGATTTAAAAGAAAAAATGGGTCTAAATGGGGGTTGAGAATGCGACGATTTGACCCAAAATTATAGTTTAAAAAGGGTTTTTGAAATAAAAATTGGAGTCGCCACTTGGTAATGAGTTAAGGTGTACCAAGTCACCAAAAAATGAATTTTTAAAGAAAAAATAGGAAAAAGTAATAAGAAACCCCTTTTAAACGACTCCTAGTCCACGTAAACCAAAGAAAAAGGTTCGGGAGTCACATTTGACAAAGGGGAAGGCGAGGATAAAATCCAAGGCACCCCTTTGACCTAGCCAAGGCTAGTTGCACGATTTAATCAAAGATTTTCTTGTTTTAACCAAAGAATTTATTACATTTGGATGCACTACATGGATGCAAACCCTAGACCTAGGGGTATTGGGGGAAATTTCTCTTCAAAGGTTGAGTGGTGCCAATCACATTAGTTGTGAAGCCCAATAACGATCCTTTGAAGAAGTCACGAATAATGCGAGTGGGATGCAAGTGAATGGAATGCATGTATGCAATGTGAGGACATGAGTTTGAAAAAGTAATAAAAGACAATAAATATGTAAATGAAAATGTGCACGTGAGTGGGTAAGGTACGGTATGTGAAATGATAATATGAAGTGCATGTGTGCAAGTGATGATAAAAGTGTTCGTGTGCAAGTGAAGAAACATAAAGGTGCACGTGTGCAAAATGGGAGGAAAAATGAAAGTGTGATGAGGATATAAAATGGTAGAGTGGATTTAAAAATGCATGAGCCTAGGGAATTCATGCATATTGGGTACGGGGAGACCTAAATCGTGACTCAATTTGCCCTTTTATAGAGGGAATACAAGCGTGCTAAGGCTTAGAAAAAGCCACACTCGTCTATATCCCATATTTAAGGGGACTCTCAAGCAAATGAACCCTATAACTAGCATGAAATGCAAAAATCCTAAAATGGAGGGAAAAGGGGTTCGAGGGGCATGCAAAATGATAAAACTAAAAAGAATGTATGACATGTAATGAACATGCAAACCTGTACTAACGAGGGGAAATCCCTAAGGGTCTAGCGTTGGACTAGCCCATTCTATGAATTCCGACTAGCGTTGGACTAGTGGAAACGTACATTCATCCATCACATTCATTCAGGCTATGGAAAGCGAGTAGACATGCCAAACACTTATAAACACATAGCACATAACATTTAGCATGCTCGACTAGATGCAAGAACCTAATAAAGCAAGTTAACACATAGCAAGCAATCTAACTAATAAACCTATTACATTTGTTAGTTAGGCACACGTCTTCAATAGGTCTTCATCAATTGCTCCTCCAAGCCCTATCTATTACAAGCCAAGAGGTGTACACATACCCCATAATGAACAACTTAATGAAAAGCAAGAATAAATGAAATAAAAGGAATTAAGGCAAAACTAGTAAAGCAAATAGACATGCAATTCACTTAGCACGTTGGATCACGTAGGAGATGCAAAAAAAAAAGAATTAAAGAAATTATACCTCCCCCTTTTGTGGTGCTAATAGGGTGGACAAGACTTAAATGGCTTATTTATCCTCCAAAATAAAAGAAATGGTCAAGGTACCAATTTATTTGGGAAAATTAAAGAAAATAGGCAAACACAAGCTCATTTAGACACAAAGCTCACAAATTCATGCAATAAGTACCACCTAAACAAACGAAAGCAAACGAGCAATCGAATTGCAAAGTTGAGGCTACCAAGGACTCCATTGCGAACGCTAACCAAGCACTCAAGCCTAATCAAACATTTTTAAGAGCTTCAAGGGTCCAAAGGCAAAGAAAAAGTCAAGTAATGGTTAAAATGCAGCTACTTCTAGGACCAAATTGCAAGCTACTAGAACTCAATTGAGTCTTTGTAGCATTGCTGCAAAATTACAAGGACCAAATTGATTAATTTTTCCAATTTCTGGGTCATAGTGGCATAAGGGGAAACTTGAGGGTGTTAAAGTGCAATTTCCAGAAATCCTTTCATGCAAAAGCATGCAAAGGTTACGAAGAGAATGTTTCTGCAACGTTTCTTATGCTCTCAAACTTCAGCAACTTTGCCTGACAAATTCACACAACCATCTCAAACCCAAAACCAACATCAAACTCCTACCAAACTTATCATACATGCCATAACCAGAATGAAGAAGATTTGCATGCAAATTTCATGTGACAAATGAGAAACATTCCAGCAACAAGAGAACCTTCAGGCCAAAAAGTTTTTTTTTAAACTTCAGCTAGCAAAAACTTTTGCTTCAGCCCCTTACATGGCAAATGCATTCAATCATCTCAAACCACCCCAAAACATGCAAACCCAGCTAGCAAAAATGGATGGCCGAAACTTAATCAGGAAATGCAGGCAAAGGAAAACAGCCAGGCATGAGATGCAGCAAAAGAGAAAGGTGAAGCTTGCGGCAATATTCATCCAGAATTTTTGCAACTTCAAGCTTTCAAATGCAAGTTTCAAGCAAACTTCAAACAAAACCAGCAAAGACTATCACTTGACCTCATTTAACATCTGGACACTTTGATTAACACAACAAAACTGAATATGCAACAAAAAGAGCAGCAAACAAGCAAAAAAAAACATGACAAAAACTGATGCAAATTTCTTGGAAACTTTCATGCAAAATGATCCAGCTACCTATTGTCTATGTGGCCAGCAAACATTCAATTCCAGCTCAAATATGTTTGAACACAAACACCCAAAACCAATCTAAGTGTAATAACACCCATTTCAACATTCGAACCAACCAAAACATGAAAAAAAAACATGCAAAAGCTGGAAAATTCTGGGCAAAAGGTTCGGCAATCCTGACTAGTTTATTTTCAACAAAACATTCGACCATAGCTCAAGTGTTTTTGAAATTCAAACATGCAAACTGAAACCAATCTTCTACTGCTCATTTTCACACAAGACTAACTAGCAAATTAGGATAGCTAAAGTTTGTGAGTGTTTGCGGAAAAGAAAAGAAAACAAAACGGGTTGCAGTAAACTATGCTCTGCTGCAAATTCTGCAGCCAACAGTTTCATGTCTTCCTTACCCAGTTCAAGGGTATTCATGCACAAGTCTAAACATTTCCTAAACTGGACAGACATAGCCATGGTAGTTCTAAACAAACAACGGCAAAAAGAAGGAAAAATGCAGTCTGGCCGAATTGATAACATACAGCCGAATTTCTTAGACCCAACTTGTACACACAAACAAAAACCAAAAATGCGACCTTTAGAACATCAGCCTACATATATAGGAAAACATTATCTGTTCATGGCTCCTAAACTGAATTCATGCTTTCAGATGCACATTAAATGAACAAAAAGACTAACACCAAGCCTTGTCAACAGCACAGCAAAGTCACCAAACGTAACCATAGTCATAGTCATTAGGCATAGGTAACGATAAAACTTAAACAAAAGAAGGAAATCATGCGCAAGGGACTTCAATTGAGAAGGAAAAGAAGGAAAACGACTAAAACTTAAACAGATTATGTTAAACTAACATTGAGAAGAATCCGTTATACCTGAGAGCCCTTAGACTACTAAAGGGACAAGAATGACCCAAAGAAATTGAACGGTTCTGGAAATCGATGAACTGAGTTGAAGGAGATTCCAGCGCTGATGTGGCCAATACCAACCGAAGATCCCTTCTTTTTCCTTTTCTGATTTCCCTCTTCTTAAACTCCTTGCTGCCGGAGCTTTTCCTTCTTCCTCGCTTTTGTTTCTTTTCAGCTCTTCCTCAACCAACCGTCAACTTTTCTTTCGTCAGTCGTTACCCAAAGCCTTCTCCGTTACCCTCTCTTCTCATCTCAGATCGTTCTAGCAGTCTTCCTCTATTTTTCCTCGCTCTTTCTAGCTTTTTTCGGCTTCTTTTCCTCTGTAGCTTTTTCTCTCTTTTCTCCAGCCCAAGTTGCGGCTGTCAAAACCTCCCTTTCGTAGCCTTTCTATTTTCTTTTTATATGGCACCCTTCCAACCCTAAACCCCAGCAACTTCTTCTGTAATTGCAGCTAAGGAGCCGCCTCAAAGTTCCCTTGCAAGCTGCATTAGCTTGCATGTCGCGTAGCAGTTTTTTTTTTTTTTTTTTTAAAACTAAACAAAATTAAAATAATAGGAATAAATAACAAAAACACTTTAATCAACATTGGATGGAAAATAAATGAACTAGAAACCACAAAAAATGCAAATTCCACTTTTCCCTTTTTTATTTTCCATTTTCATCATTTTTTTTCCTTTTCATTCATTTTTCCTTTTTTTTTCTTTTTTCAATAAAATATTGAATTTAAGTCAAAAACAATTAAAGCATGTTCTTTTTGAATTTTCCTCCTTTTTTCCCAAGAAATTCTATGCTAAAACTAAAAACTAAAACTAAAAACTAAAAAGTGAATAAAACTAAAACAACTAAAAACTAACAAGTAAATAAAACTAACACTAAAAAGTAAATAAAATTGCATTAAAAATTTGGAATCTACAACTAAAACAAAAATAAAAATCATACAAATTATTTCAAAATTTGGTGTCTACAGTTAGTTAGTCAATAATCATGGAAGGCAGAAGAAGCCAAGATCAGGGAGCTACTCGAGGGCGTGGCTCTAATCATGGGCGTGGGGGTAGACAAGCCCAAGAACCAGTGCAAGAACCGAGAGGGGAAAGAAGTGGAACAGCTGAGCCGCAACCTGGACCCCGAGTGGAAAGGGGGGATCAGGTGGCGACGACAATTCAACAAATGACTAATATCCTTGCTCGCTTGGTAGAGCAACAGGGTCAAGCCCCTGTGAACCAACCTAGGAATCCCGATATGGGGCAAGATAAGGCCTTAGAGAGATTTCAAAAGTTCTCTCCTCCTAAGTTCTTGGGAGGACCGGACCCTGAGGGAGCGGAGAGATGGTTAGAGACCATGATTAATATATTTGCCGCTCTAAACTATGCAGAGGATAGACAAGTGCAATTTACCATTTTTCAGTTTGAAGGTCCGGCCAGGGCTTGGTGGAAAGTATTAAAGCTAAGTGGGAAAGAGAAGGAACTGCATGGACCTGGTTGAATTTCGTGCGGGAGTTTAACGAAAAATACCTCCCACTTATCGTCTAGGAGAAGAGAGAGGACAATTTTATTAAGCTCCGGTAGGAAACTTTGAGTGTATCTGAGTATGAGGTCCAATTTACGAAGTTATCCAAATTTGCCCCTGAATTGATAGCTACGGAGCCAAGAAAGGTAAGGAGGTTTGTTCAAGGACTCAATGTGGAAATACAGGAGGCCTTAGCGGCAGCCCAGATTAATACTTTTACTGAGGTTTTGGAGAAGGCCCAGAGGATAGAGATTGTCAGGGCACAAGTGAGGAACTTTCACGCGAAATGAAAAGGGGCGCCCGGTAGAAGTCAAAGACCGGCACAAAGTGATCGAAGTGTGCCACCCTCTAAAGCCGGTCATGGGGCTGGGGGTGGAAGGTTTACGAGTACTTCGAGGGGAGGTACGCCGAGGGGAGGCCAAGGTGGAAGAGGACAGGGGAGAGATGGTCCACAGGGGGGCCAGACCTCCACTCCCCGAGTAACGTGTGGATATTGTGGAAAATCAAACCATACTGAGGATAATTGCTGGAGAAAGGCCCGGAAATGCCTAAGGTGTGGAAGCACGGAGCACCAGATCGTTAATTGCCCGCTAATCAGCGATGCTCAGTCAGCTGGCAAATAAAACCCGAGACTGACCAATATAGGAGGGACCAGGTCAAGGGTACCAGCCAGGGTATATTCGTTGGACCAGCAATTGGTACTTGAGCCAACGGAGGTAGTGGAAGGTACGATTCCTGTTTGCCATCGTTTAGCCAAAATTTTGATAGATCCTGGTGCCACTCACTCTTTTGTTAGCCCTACATTTATGCTTGGAATTGACATGAAAGTTGAAAGGCTACCTTATGACTTAGAAGTAAGAACACCTACGGGTAACCAAACTTTACTTGCGAATGAGGTGTATAGAAATTGCGATATTTGGATTGGTGAGCGAAAATTAGTAGTCGACCTCATAAGTCTAGCCATTAAGGGGTGCGATGTCATTCTAGGCATGGATTGGCTAGCTCATTATCATGCTCAGGTAGATTGTAGGATGAAAGTGGTCGAGTTTTGTATACCGGGTGAGGCAACTCTAAAGTTAGATGTGAGGGGTATGTTAGCCTCATCTGCGCTCATTTCGGGAATAAGGGCTAGGAAATTGCTTAGTCATGAGGCACGCAGTTATTTAGCTTTTCTAGTTAACACCCCAGGAGAAAATGTTAAGCTGGAGGACATGCCGGTGATTAGTGAGTATCCGGATGTGAGAACCCGTTTTGCCCTAATATTTTCCTAGGGTTTATTTTCCCCTTAATTTCATGTTTTCTGCATTTTCTGGCCTAGGAATATTTTCTTGGTGGATTTCATGAGCAGTTATAGTTTTTTAGATGATTTTTCTAGTATTGGAGAGTTTTTAGAAAATTAAGACTAGATATTGGACGTGGGACCCACTAGTGCGAAAAGTTCGGGAAAATTCGGCCAATACGGTTAAGTTTCGGATACTGTGGAAAATTTATCGGGTGTTAAGAGATAAGTAGTATGTGTGAAGTGATTGATGTGAGAGAGAAAAGAATGATAAGAATGCATTTAATGAGGTGACAAGTGTCACATAAGTATTGGTTTGACCTTAAGAAATACTATTCACATTTTTGACCTTTGACCCAACTTGGTTATATATCTTCAAAAATCACAAAAATGCACCATTTTTCACTCTTGATGGCCGAACCTCTCAAGCTCAAAGAAGGAAGGAAATTCTTCAACTTTTAGCTTCCATTTCACTCAATCTTCCACAACTAATCACCTAGAATAGATTCTACTCCATAAAATTCTTCCTTCTAGTGATAGTAAGTTGTTTGGTGAACTTTGTTTGAAGGACTAAGGTGCACAACATCTTCCTCTCTCTTGGTTCTTGGTAAGTGAAGCTTGAAACACCCTACTACACCTAATGATGCTTATGTTGTGCTTATTAGTGATAAGAGTGCTGAAATTTCTGGTTTTTATCTTGATTTGAAGAGTTTTGGTGAAGTTTTTATTTTATTGGGAATTTTTCTGGTTTAATATGAATGGGATGTTGTGGCCTTGTATGATGAATGGTAATGGCTGATAATGACTCTATGAGGTGTATTGGATAGGAAAATGTAATCAATTTTGGTATTTGGCACTTTTGACCTAGTTGTGCTAGGATTTGGACTGAGAGGCCTTCTACATTGTTGTAGCCCTGTTTCATAGCTTCGAAATGGTGGGTCTTACACCCCCAACCGATAATTGTAGTGAGAGTTGTGCCATTACCGCATTATGACGTCAAAACCGGTTTTCTTATCAAGGCCAACATTAAAGCCTTTCTTAATTTCTGGTTTGCTTTCATGCTAGTATATGTTTATAAAACCCTATTGGGGTTGTGAATTGGTGTTGTTTATGGCTCGGTATGGTTTCTTGTTTTATGATATTGTGAGCTATGGAACGGCTCTTGACATGAAATGCTTATATGTGTGTTGTTGGGTTGTGATTGAAGAAAAATAATGAAGCCTTATGGCTGGAAAATTTGGTAAACACAAAGGGCATGCTGCCCGCATTTTTACTCGAAATTTAGAAAACTATATTCTCGACTTGAGTAAAGGTTACGTATTTAACACTTGAATTTCCATGCATGAAACCCTATTGGGTTATAATTGGCTTGGCTTTGTGACTCGTTATCGAGTCTTATGGTAATTGTTCACTTGTTCTAGGAGGAAACGGTGGTGCACGACGTTCGTTTAACGACGGTGCATGAAACATCATTTTCTCACTTGGTGAGTATACCACTCACTAAATTGTTACTATGTGGCTTTGTTAAATGTTATGTGATGCCTGAATGGCTTACTTGGATATTGAAATTGATCAAGGTGAGGGTGTACTTGACCGCCCTCACCTCTTTTGAGATTGTCACTGATTGGTTACCGTTTTATTGCATTACTGAACTTGATATATTGGTTAGTGAATTCCATTTCATGGAAACTGAATTGAGGTTGTTTGGACGATGTCCAACGGCCATACTGCATTACTGAGCTCAACCCCGTTTGGTAGTCAATTGGATCGAGCCGGCGAGGGCTTGGTCGTGAAGATTGAATTGCCACGGGGACTGTACTGGGGAACCTTGTGGTAATGAGACCCTTGGTTCCGGTAAACTCGAGTATTACCAAAATGACTGAATGGAGTGCGGGCCCGGTTGGGGTATGTTGGGTGGAAGGAATGGAAGTGAAGTGAGGTCTACGGTTTGGTACTTTTAACATTGACGGAGGGTCAATGAGTGTGGATCAAGAATGTAAGCGTGGAAATGGGCTCTTGAGAGCCGACCGTATCCTTTCACTGAATTGCTTTACTTCGAAATTGTATACTTGACTTGAATGGTTATGCTTATGTGATCTTAACTGCTATTGTGATAGTTGCTCACTGAGCTTTAGCTCACACCGTTCCATTTGTTTTCCTTACAGGAAAATGAACACTTTTGGAAAAGATTGTAATAGTTGAATGACAAGTTGAGCTCATGTACATGTATTTTGAATAGCTCCTTGAGGGTGAAACCCTAAGTGTTTTGTTTCCTCCAATGTTTGGTTTGTAATTGGTTATTGTACATGTATGGATTAGTTGTGTCGCGCCCCACTTTTCGATCGTCGAATGTACGTGAGTGAAGTGTGGTGTGTGAACGTGTGCAAAGTAAAAGTAAAGGCCATGGGACTTTGGAAAGCGACGATTTGGCCAAAAAAATAGTTTTAAAAAAGGGTTTTGAAATGAAAAGTTTGGAGTCGCCACTTGGTAATGGTTTAAGGTGTACCAAGTCACCCAAAAATGAGTTTTAAAGTCAAGTAGTAATAAACCCTTTTTAAAACGACTCCTAGTCTACGTAAACCAAAGAAAAAGGTTCGGGAGTCACGTTTGACAAAGGGGAAGGCAAGGATAGAATCCAAGGCACCCCTTTGACCTAGCCAAGGCTAGTTGCATTGATTTAATCAAAGATTTTCTTGTTTTAACCAAAGAATTTATTACATTTGAGTGCCCTACATGAATGCAAACCCTAGACCTAGGGGAATTGGGGGAAATTTCCCTTCAAAGGTTGAGTGGTGCCAATCACATTAATTGTGAAGCCCAATATCAATCCTTTGAAGAAGTCACGAATAATGCAAGTGGGACGCAAATGAGTGGAATGCATGCGTGCAATGTGAGGACATGAGTTTGAAAAAGTAATAAAAGAAAAATAAATATGTAAATGAAAGTGTGCACGTGAGTGGGCAATGTACGGTATGTGAAATGATAATATGAAGTGCATGTGTGCAAGTAATGATAAAAGTGTTCGAGTGCAAGTGAAGAAACTCAAGGGTGCACGTGTGCAAAAATGGGAGGAAAGGTGTTCATATGCAAGTGAAAGGATAAAAAGGTGTACGTGTGCAAATGGGAGGAAAAGTGAAAGTGTAATGATGGAGTGGACTTAGAATGCATGAGCCTAGGGAATTCATGCATATTGGGACGGGGAGACCTAAATCGTGACTCAATTTGCCCTTTTATAGAGAGGATATAAGCGTGCTAAGGCTTTAGAAAAAGCCACACTCGTCTATATCCCATATTTAAGGGGACTCTCAAGCAAATGAACCCTGGAACTAGCATGAAATGCAAAAATCCTAAAATGGAGGGAAAAGGGGTTCGAGGGGCATGCCAAGTGATAAAACTAAGAAAAATGCATGATATGTGGTGAACAAGCAAATGATATGCTAATGAGGGGAAATCCTTAAGGGTCTAGCGTTGGACTAGCCCATTCTATGAATTCCGACTAGCGTTGGACTAGCGGAAACGTACATTCATCCATTCCATTCATTCATGGCTATGAAAGCAAGTAGACATGCCAAAATACTCGTAAACACATAGCACATAGCATTTAGCATGCTCGACTAGATGCAAGAGCCTAATAAAGCGATTAAACACGTAGTAACAAAAACAAGCAAACAAGGGGAAGGGGAAATGGACCAGATGCTCTCCGAGCCCTATCTATTACAAGCCAAGAGGTGTACACATACCCCATAAAAGCATAAAGGGGAAGGGGAAATGGACAAGATGCTCTCCGAGCACTATCTATTACAAGCCAAGAGGTGTACACATACCCCATAAAACTTAAATGAAAGTAAAAGTAAGTAAATGCATGCAAGGAGGTAAGGAAAGCGAAGTAGACATGCATATTCACGCAACACGTAGGAGCACGTAAGGTCAAATGTAGTGCGAATGAGGGATAGAGTGTACCTTCCTTGAATTGACGCCCCAATGAAGTGAAATCACTTATTTATCCTCCAAAACAAAAGAAATGGTCAAGGTACCAATTTATTTGAGAAAATTAAAGGAAAATAGGCAAACACAAGCTCACTTGATCATAAAGCTCTTAAATTCATGCATGAAGTGTAATTTAAACGAAGTATGGCAATTATTTGAAGCAAAGCAAACAATGAAATTGCAAAAATTAAAACTACGAAGGACCAAATTGAAGACATTATTCAATTAGTTGGGTCAAAGTAGCATTAGTTAGAAGCCAAGGGGTCAAAATGCAATTTTGGAAAATTATTTCATGCAATCTTCATGCAAAGAACGTAGCTTATATTCTGCAACAAAGTTTCAGCCATTTCTAAAGCCTTTTGCACTATTCTAGCCGTAGCTTGCTTTTCAATTCATTATCTTAAATGAAACAACATGTAATCTTCATCCGAACATAGCCCAACATCCCAATCCAACATCAAACAACAAATTTGAGTAAGAAAAACCAGAGTTCAACATCCAAAGATAGCAAAAGAAATTCTGCATTTTCAGCATACAACTTCGGTAATGAGACTTGCTGCATTTTCATGTGAAAAAGAGAGAGGAGAATGAACTAGTGTGGACTCGTGTGGACTTGGGACAATGAGAAGGGAAAACACAGCTTCATAATCTAAGCAACACGACACACGACTTCAAAGTCCAAACCAGTCAAAACGTAAAAGAAACATCATGCTCATGCTGGAACAGTTTATGATGAAGGTTCAGCAATTCTAATGAACTTTTCAGCAAAGACTCAAACAAGATTCAAATACTTTGGACTCAAGCATGCCAACTCAAACCAATCTTCAACCATCCAAATCTTCTCTCCAAGTAAAATCAGACATCAAATTGAATGGCCAAAATTTGGTGAAGCAACCGCAAGAGAGAAAACAGCAAAGGGTAAGACCGAAATGCAGCAGCCTTTGTTTCTCTTACCTTAGCTTAAATGAATTGGCATGAAAAACTCAAATAAGCTCTACCAACTTGTCATCTAAAGACCAAATGTAAGGAATTCAACCCCCCATTATTAAATGTCACCCAAGCATAAACTGCCTTGAAGATTCAAGCAAATCCAATGAACCAAAAAAATGCAGCAAAAGAAAGACTGAAGCTCGCGGCAATCTTCCAGCCGTGCTTGCTTGCAATTATTATGTTCGTTCAAACGCAATTTTCCCAACCCAACATAGCTAAATCTCGGCCAAACAAAACATCAATATCAACTGAACACCAAAGATAACATAAGATGTAAAACAAAGCTTGAACAAACAAAGAAAAGAAAGAGAAATCTTGGCTGCCGCAAGTTTTTAGCTACTTGTTTTTGTCCCAGAGTCTCAAAATGACAGCAAATGTATACATGGGATACCATAAAGCAACAAATGAAACCCAAGAAAAACCTCCAAGACACTTCATCAGGATCGAATACTAACACGCAAATGAGAACAAAACTGAATTGAAGGAAAAAAAAACTAGCAATAACCGGATTTGTCCTCGAAGTTTTTTACAAATGGAATGGGTTCTTTGCCAACTAAAGGAACATGGAGCAATCTATACACCCAAAGGTCTCATGATCCACAATAACACAGGACTCAGATGCAGGGGTATGGGGGAAAGATCTGGACCAACAACATATGGCAATGAAAGAAACGAAGAACATGAAGCCAAACTAACACCATAGCATAGCGATCTGAGTATGTTTAAGTACGAGAAAACGGAAAGAAATGATTACCTTGAAAACCTTAACACCGAATATGAAGAGCCTGTGCGTTGAAGACGACCACTCTCCACGGAAATCGAAAAGGACTTGCTGCTGATTCTGATAAAGACCACGCAAAAATCTGGAAATTTCTGGTCTTCTCTTCCGCCACTTCCTTTGCCCTTTGGCCTTTTGTTTTGCCGTCGTCAACCTCTCAAACTTTCTTCCCCTTGCGGCTGTCAACCCCCCTCAATCTCTTCTCAACCTCTCCTCCTCTGGTTTATAGCTTCCCAAGAAAACTTAGAACCTCCGCTCCTGTTTTGTTTTCAGTTTTTTTCTTCCTTAGCCGTCTCTTTCTCTCGGCCTTTTCAGATTTTTCCAGCCGTCAATCTTTCATCCCTCCTCCCTAGCCGTTCCTCTCTGTTTATCTCCCGCAAAGAACCTCTCTTTTGCTGTTTCTCCACCCTTGCTCTCGTGCCCTCAAACTCTCAGCTGCCCGCTCTCTTTTCTAGCCGCTGTCTGTTCTTTTTCTTTTTTCCCATTGCGGCTGCCAACCCCCCCAGCTCTCTATCCCTCTTGCTCTCCGAAAAAAACCTAGCTATCCTCCTAGATTCATCCCCCCTCCAGGTGTCTTAGACACCTGGCCTTTTACAGCTCCAAATTTCACCTCCAGGACCCCCTGCAACTTTTGTTTGCAAGCTGCGGAAAACGCAGCTTGCTGTCGCGTGTTTGCCATTTTTTTTTTTTTTTTTTTTTTTTTAACAACTTAATAAATACAGAAATGATAAAATAAAATATAAATAATACTAATAACAAAATTACACAAACCAGGTAATAATAATAACAAAACAAAAATAATTTTAAACAAAACTAAACACAAATGGCCATTTTTAAATTTTCCAATTTCTCATTTTTTCATCATTTTCTTTTTCTCAAAAATAACTTAATAAAAATAACTAATGTGCCCAAAAATTGAATTTAAAGAAATAAACATATTTTTGTGAACAAATTTTCCTTTTTTCTTTTTTCTCTTTTTTTCACTTTTCATTTTTCTTTTAAGAAAGCATTGAATAAAAACAAAAATGACTAAAACATATTTTTGATGTTTTCCTTTTCTTTCTAAAACTCTATAAACTTAAAAAACTAAAAAAAACTAAAAACTAAAATCTAAAACTTAAAAGTGATTAAAACCTGAAATGACAAAATAAAAATGAATAGACAAACTAAAAGGGCAAAATGAATAAAACTAAAATAAAATAACAACTAAAAATGCAAAACACACAACAATGAACTAAATGCAAGTGATCTAAAATAAAAATCATGAAGTAGATGCCACATACAAATTATTCAAAATTTGGTGTCTACAGTTTGCCCCTCTTTGTCTGAGTTTTGAAAAAACTTGAGACAAAGAAGTAGACACCAAATACTTACCTGTGTTATTTGGCTGCAAAAGGATCCCAATGAACAAGAATTTGAATACGGGACTGACCCGAACATGAAAAATAAAACGGGACTGACCCGAACCAGAATTGAAAAACGGGACTGACCCGAACTGAAATTTTGAAATCGGGATTGACCCGAACAGAAATTTTGAAATCGGGACTGACCCGAACAGGAATTTAAAATTGGGATAGACCCACGGGATAGACCCGGACAGAAATGTAAAATTGGGATAGACCCACGGGATAGACCCGGACGGAAATTTAAATTGGGATTGACTAGAGATTGGAAATTCAAGTCATGGGACTGGCCCGAACAAAATTTAAAGTTATGAATTGAAGTGAGATGGGGACTTAGTGGGATTGACCCATGTTTACTGGTGATGTAAATGAAAGAAGTGAAATGAAATGTTAATGGGACTGACCCATGTTTGTTAGTGATGCAAATGAAATGCTTACTGGCGGGACTAACCTCACGCTCCAGTGGCTGTGAAAGCGGGATGCTCACTAGTGGGACAAACCCAACGGCTAGTGGCGAATGCAAATGAAAGGCTCACCAGTGGGACACACCCAACGGCTGGTGGTGATGAAAATGAAAGGCTCACTAGTGGGACACACCCAACGGCTAGTGGCAATGAAAATGAAAGGCACACTAGTGGGACACACCCAACGGCTAGTGGCAATGAAAATGAAAGGCACACTAGTGGGACACACCCAACGGCTAGTGGCGACGAAAATAAAAGGCTCTGGTGGCAAATGCAATTAAGAGGCACACTAGTGGGACAAACCCAACGGCTAGCGGCGACGAAAATAAAAGGCTCACCAGTGGGACAAACCCAACGGCTGGTGGCGAATGCAATTAAGAGGCACACTAGTGGGACAAACCCAACGGCTAGCGGCGATGAAAATAAAAGGCTCACCAGTGGGACAAACCCAACGGCTGGTGGCAAATGCAATTAAGAGGCACACTAGTGGGACAAACCCAACGGCTAGCGGCGACGAAAATAAAAGGCTCACCAGTGGGACAAACCCAACAGCTGGTGGCGAATGCAATTAAGAGGCACACTAGTGGGACAAACCCAACGGCTAGCGGCGATGAAAATGAAAGGCTCACCAGTGGGACAAACCCAACGGCTGGTGGCGAAAAAAATGAAAATGCTTACTGGCGGGACTGACCCACGTTCCAGCGCGATTAAAGCAGTCAGCGGGATAGAACCCAGTTCTGCCGAGGTTGGCAGGATGAGACCCAGCTCCAACGCGATATAAGTGGTGTTGGCGGCACCAAGTCCAGGCCCAACTTGACTTTTGGAATGTTGGCGGCACGAAACTCAGGCCCAACGTGATTTTGAAATGTTGGCGGCACGAAAACCAGGCCCAACGTGATTTTGAAATGTTGGCGGCACGAAACTCCAGGCCCAACGTGATAGAGTGAATGGTCAGTGGGATAAGACCCAGTCCTGCCATCCAATTGGTCAAGAAATTGGATTTGATCTGTCAAGATACAAGAAATTAAATTTGATTTTCCAAGAAACAAAAATTTGAAGTTGATTTTTGATTTTTGACTTTTGAATTTTTCTGATTTTTCGAGAGAATCTTTTTCAAAAATAATTTGCCCCAGTGTAGGGCCCTTTTCCCTTCTTTCTTCTCTTTCTTCGGCATCGGCCTTCCATATCACCAGACGCTCTTTCGTCGATTTCAACTATGAATACCTGCACAGGGCTTACATGCACTCAAATGAGCGTGACTGATTTGAATAATGCATTATTTTGATTCTTGGACGAAAACCTCAATTGGACTACAAAAATATTTGCCCCTGTGTGGGCTTATTTTGCGAAATTTTGCAAATAAAAATTTTGCCCCAGTTTGGGCCCATTTGGTTGCAAAAATTGGTTTAGATGATTTCCCATTTACTTGAACAAAGAAAAACCGCACTTTCTAAAATTTAGAAAAGAGTGCACATACAACAATGTGAAGAAACTTTAATCGTCAAATTTGAACTCATGCAGAAATTTCATGATGAATTCCTCGAAATAACACCAAATTTAAGAAGATTTCTTCCTTACTTTTAGCATTGGTGCTTAGGGTAACGGGTTACCACTTCTGGTTGACTCATCTTTTCAGGACCAATCAAGTGACTTTATTTTTGAAATGGCTAAGGAAATGGGAGATAAGAATCTGTCTCATTTTTGTGCCCCAGTTGTATGTAATCCATTCAATGTCACATCTTAGTGAAAGCAAAGAGTTTGTTACCCTTATTTTCAAGAAAACTTAGTCAACATACAAGTTTTCTAGGCTTGTAACGTATGGACAGAAGTGATAGCTAAACATGTGGAAACGGGTTATGCCCTTAGGATCACAAATGATTTGATGAATTTCGTACGAGCATAATCGTCACTTTGGATTGTCATGAAGGAATAAGTCAACGATGGACTTTATTAGCTTGTAATTTGGCTTGCAAACGATAGTTTAAGACTTTCAAGGATATTGCACCATAGATCGCATTTTTCCAAAATTGCCCCTATTTTGAAATCAAAAGATCTCAGACTTTGTTTGCATTTTTCTTATCACTCACCAGAGACTTCAGCGCCGAATTTTCTGCATTTTCTTGCATATACTTTTCTTTCTTTGCTTTTTGCCTCTTTTCCCTTTCCCTCGAGCTGATGGGTTTTCACATGGTGAGTAGCGTCAACCTCATACTCAAGCAATTCAGAAATACAGCTAAAATTTTCCGGCATCAGAAATTTTCTTGACAGGGCCATTGCAAAGAACAGAAGTCAGGACTTTCGGCTTTTGTAATGGGTCAGGTGGGGTGCTTAGAAAAGTTAAGGCTTGAAAACGGATTTCGAAACTGGTTTGAAGAATCTGAGATCGCATTGTTGTCAACCCTATTTTAGGGTAAAATCAGAATTTGCCTCAGTTTTTGCTCAATTGAGGCGGTTTTTTCATTTTCTTTCTTTTTTTGATTTTTCGGCCTTCGGCCATTTTTGAACTTTCACAAAATTTGCCCCAGTTTATTTTTGAACTGAGGTTCTCTTTTCTTCCTTTGCCTTTGATTTTGTGGCTTTTCACTTTTCACTTCTTGAAATTTTCCTTTTTCAACTCAACTTGCCCCAGTGTGGGGTTTGCGATTCTCAGGGGTTGCCAAACGAAGTATTTTATTCTGAAGGCTCAAAAGGGATAACTAGAGATAGAATGTTTGATTGGAAAAGAAGATGGCCTGACTTGTATTCCGTTCCTTACAATAACTCTGAAAGGAAACTTTCGTTAATGCGAAATTTTTTTGCGTGTATCTGAATTAACTGATTGAGGAAGACCCTTGTTCATCCATATTTGTGAAACGTTAGATTCAAATTTCTCCAATTTGTGATTCCCTCTTTTTTTTCCTTTTGGCATTTTTGCTTTTCTCTTTTCTTTTTTTTCAAAATTTCCCAATCTCCTTCCCCAATGTGGGGTGCGATCATATGTGCACTCGAAAAGAACCACCAATTTTAGCTCAAACGAGGATGCAAGGGATGATCAGTGTTTAGATTGTAGAAATGACGGCCAAAGTATCATTCTTATACCTCATGACAACCGAAGTAGCGAAATGGTCATTGAAAATCCATTCTTCTTTTGATATTTGAAAATTTTTCAATGAAGGGTAGTGATCATTAAGACCCTTATTTGAAACGAAATTATTCTTTTAGAAGCTCAAATGGGAGAGCAAATGATAAAAATCTGTATAGGTAATGAAACGAATGCTTGAAGTATCATTCCAAATTTTCCAAACAAATAAGAATAATGCACATTTTTGCTTTCACTTAGATGTGATTGAACCAGATTAGACGCCTTGAACATTTTCAAGCAAAAGTTGCCCCAATTTACAATTTATCAATCAATGTGACTGATTTTATTTTGGGCTAATAGAAGTGGGCAAAAATATGAATTGTACAGTGAAGGAGAAAAAGGTATCTCATTGGGCCTTTTGAGTGACCTCTTTTAATTTTGAGCACTCTTATTGGATAACTCGGATCACCAATCTAATGTAAGGATTTTAGGAAGCATACACTTGTGAACTTTCAGGCTGGAGGTTGAAAAAATCTCAATTTGGTTTTATTTCTCAAAATTCATCATGAAATTTCTGCATGAGTTAGAATAAAGAATGAAATGTACATAAATATACACAAAACAATAATTGTCCAAAAAATTTATTGCTGAAAAAGTTTGAAACAAAATTTCTCAATCAATTATGATACAAATGAGAAGAGAGAAACTCGTAAAGAGCTCAACACACACACTTTTTGTCTCTTTTCTTTTGGGAACAAAATGTATTAACAAATCAAATATACAAAATTTTCCTTTGGAAAACAATTACAACATCTCTCAGAGGCTTTGGCGTAGAGCTTCCAGATAAATCATTTATGTTTTCGTTGTAGGATCTACCCAAGAATCAAATAACACTTGCAGTTTTGACACTTTATTAGATCGAAAGTGCCATCAGATATAGAAAAATATTTTCCCTTTATTGAAGTATTTTTATGAATGCAGGGAAGGGGAAAACAAAAGAAAAATACCCCGAGTTAGTAGGCAAAACTGCAAAATCGGTATGCATGTCCTATGGGGGAGCCCTTTTATGCCAAGGGTAGGCCTAGCATGAAAATGCAATCCTCTAGGGTAGGCACCATACCATACCTGGTGGATCCGATCAACTCATTGAGTGAGAAATAATTTTGAAAGAATTTGGTCAATTGAAGTGACGAGAAATTTGTCAAAATGAGGTCAACGCCCGAATGGATTGATCACTTTTGATCGATACAAGATATTGCAAAAACGCACGGGTTTAACCTTGACGAACTTCCTATCAAAGAGATTGGAATTCGTTGATAAAATTTCTCAGTGAATTACGGGTCAAAACCCTAATTGATCAAGTGATTGGATGCAATGGAAGGTTTCCTTCAAAATTGACTAGATTTTCCAATTTGGAATTCGACATTGAAAACCTAATTGGTCAAATGAAATTGACAATTTATTTAAAATCGACCGAATTACCCTAAAAAGGGAAACAGGTCAAATGAATTGAATGAAATTTATCCAAAATTAATCAGATTTCCCTAAAAAGGGTAAATTGATCAAACAGATTGAACGAAACTTGATTTATTCAAAATCGGCTCAGCTGCCCTAAAAATGGGTAAATTGGGCAAAAGACCCTAAAAAGAGTAATTTGGTCAAATGAATTGATGATTTATTCAAAATCGACCGAATGACCCTAAAAAGGGTACATTGGTCAAATGGATTGGATGAAATAAATTTATTCAAAAATGATTAGATTGAACTAAAATTGAATGAATTGGAAAAAAAATGGATTGGATAAGATGGATGATTTGTTCAAAAATTGATTGAATTATTCGCCCATTGGGTGGTTTCAAGAAATCATTACAATGCCTTGGTCTATGAGCCTCTAAAATCAAAATTTGGCCTCTATATTTATCGTCTCAACAATGAGGAATCATTTGTGAATTTTCTTCGAATTAATGTCCTTTTACGCAAGGGAATTTTACCAATTTTGAGAAAATGGCCAAAAAGTGATTATTAGATGCTCATATTCCAAAAATTACTCTGTGAAAATGATCGGATCCTACCTTACCTTGTGCACTACCCCTTCGGATGATACGAGAAAGGTAAACGTGCAAGTCTCACTGGATTAAGTATCCGAGACACAAGGTGGCTTATTCCTAAACACGGGATTCCCTATGTGGCATTCCCTTTCTATGGTTTATGCATGATGCCATTTATTAAAGCAATGTAAATATGCAACAAATATGGCCTAAAGGATATGAATAACGCAACGGGGAAAAAAGGTCTAAACATAAAATGTATTTACTGAAAAGTAAGTGCAAAGACTGAAATTTAGACATGTGAGCTATCTAGTGGGTGAGTCACTAAAAGAGTGCCAAAGAGGCCTCTTATTGCTAAGGCACATGAATGCAAGCCAAGAAAACAAAAGAATGGTTAGTGCAATTTGATAGTACACATAACACATTGGGAGCAATTAAGAAAAGAAATACAATAAAAAGCAAGTAAAAGGGGTGGAACCCCCTCCCTCGTGCCTAATGTGCTTAAAATAGGGTAAGGCTGACTCTAGCCTAGGAAAATGCTAATATGGATGCATGAGGTTTGGTTCACTAATGCCTAGACTCGATAAAGCTTCGGCTCCCAAGCCTTCAGACCTAAAGGCGAAGGGTCATCACTCCCAGGGCCTTTGATCGGTGGCTCGAGTGATCCCTTAGGTAGCGCTATGGGCGCAGAGCACGCCATCCGCCTACCCAAGGCAATCGATCCTAGTCCTACAAGGCGGTGTGGGATGGCGCCCACGAAAATAAAATAAAACGGGATAAAGCAAGTAAACGTGCACGTATGAAGTGTTCCCCTATTTTGAGGGAAGGGGTTGAGAACCACGCGAGGCTCTAAAGGTGACACACCCCCTCCCAAATGCAATGCAAGCGCGAGATAAACAAGTAAACATACATCCAAACATACATTCATGAGTCGAGGGATTGGTTTGAGACGCGAGTGATGCAAAATCCTAAAAAGGAAAAAAATGCAACCCTAAAACACCCAAATGTAATATATGAAAAGGTTAAAAGAAGGAAAAGGTTGATTAAATCAAATTTGCTCGGACTCTCGAATGTCCCCAGTGGAGTCGCCAACTGTCGCGCCCCACTTTTCGATCGTCGAATGTACGTGAGTGAAGTGTGGTGTGTGAACGTGTGCAAAGTAAAAGTAAAGGCCATGGGACTTTGGAAAGCGACGATTTGGCCAAAAAAATAGTTTTAAAAAAGGGTTTTGAAATGAAAAGTTTGGAGTCGCCACTTGGTAATGGTTTAAGGTGTACCAAGTCACCCAAAAATGAGTTTTAAAGTCAAGTAGTAATAAACCCTTTTTAAAACGACTCCTAGTCTACGTAAACCAAAGAAAAAGGTTCGGGAGTCACGTTTGACAAAGGGGAAGGCAAGGATAGAATCCAAGGCACCCCTTTGACCTAGCCAAGGCTAGTTGCATTGATTTAATCAAAGATTTTCTTGTTTTAACCAAAGAATTTATTACATTTGAGTGCCCTACATGAATGCAAACCCTAGACCTAGGGGAATTGGGGGAAATTTCCCTTCAAAGGTTGAGTGGTGCCAATCACATTAATTGTGAAGCCCAATATCAATCCTTTGAAGAAGTCACGAATAATGCAAGTGGGACGCAAATGAGTGGAATGCATGCGTGCAATGTGAGGACATGAGTTTGAAAAAGTAATAAAAGAAAAATAAATATGTAAATGAAAGTGTGCACGTGAGTGGGCAATGTACGGTATGTGAAATGATAATATGAAGTGCATGTGTGCAAGTAATGATAAAAGTGTTCGAGTGCAAGTGAAGAAACTCAAGGGTGCACGTGTGCAAAAATGGGAGGAAAGGTGTTCATATGCAAGTGAAAGGATAAAAAGGTGTACGTGTGCAAATGGGAGGAAAAGTGAAAGTGTAATGATGGAGTGGACTTAGAATGCATGAGCCTAGGGAATTCATGCATATTGGGACGGGGAGACCTAAATCGTGACTCAATTTGCCCTTTTATAGAGAGGATATAAGCGTGCTAAGGCTTTAGAAAAAGCCACACTCGTCTATATCCCATATTTAAGGGGACTCTCAAGCAAATGAACCCTGGAACTAGCATGAAATGCAAAAATCCTAAAATGGAGGGAAAAGGGGTTCGAGGGGCATGCCAAGTGATAAAACTAAGAAAAATGCATGATATGTGGTGAACAAGCAAATGATATGCTAATGAGGGGAAATCCTTAAGGGTCTAGCGTTGGACTAGCCCATTCTATGAATTCCGACTAGCGTTGGACTAGCGGAAACGTACATTCATCCATTCCATTCATTCATGGCTATGAAAGCAAGTAGACATGCCAAAATACTCGTAAACACATAGCACATAGCATTTAGCATGCTCGACTAGATGCAAGAGCCTAATAAAGCGATTAAACACGTAGTAACAAAAACAAGCAAACAAGGGGAAGGGGAAATGGACCAGATGCTCTCCGAGCCCTATCTATTACAAGCCAAGAGGTGTACACATACCCCATAAAAGCATAAAGGGGAAGGGGAAATGGACAAGATGCTCTCCGAGCACTATCTATTACAAGCCAAGAGGTGTACACATACCCCATAAAACTTAAATGAAAGTAAAAGTAAGTAAATGCATGCAAGGAGGTAAGGAAAGCGAAGTAGACATGCATATTCACGCA
The DNA here is from genome assembly GCF_003713205.1 of Coffea eugenioides. Classification (NCBI taxonomy): domain Eukaryota; kingdom Viridiplantae; phylum Streptophyta; class Magnoliopsida; order Gentianales; family Rubiaceae; genus Coffea; species Coffea eugenioides. Next base: position 29,782,468 of record NC_040038.1, read on the forward strand.
ACACGTAGGAGCACGTAAGGTCAAATGTAGTGCGAATGAGGGATAGAGTGTACCTTCCTTGAATTGACGCCCCAATGAAGTGAAATCACTTATTTATCCTCCAAAACAAAAGAAATGGTCAAGGTACCAATTTATTTGAGAAAATTAAAGGAAAATAGGCAAACACAAGCTCACTTGATCATAAAGCTCTTAAATTCATGCATGAAGTGTAATTTAAACGAAGTATGGCAATTATTTGAAGCAAAGCAAACAATGAAATTGCAAAAATTAAAACTACGAAGGACCAAATTGAAGACATTATTCAATTAGTTGGGTCAAAGTAGCATTAGTTAGAAGCCAAGGGGTCAAAATGCAATTTTGGAAAATTATTTCATGCAATCTTCATGCAAAGAACGTAGCTTATATTCTGCAACAAAGTTTCAGCCATTTCTAAAGCCTTTTGCACTATTCTAGCCGTAGCTTGCTTTTCAATTCATTATCTTAAATGAAACAACATGTAATCTTCATCCGAACATAGCCCAACATCCCAATCCAACATCAAACAACAAATTTGAGTAAGAAAAACCAGAGTTCAACATCCAAAGATAGCAAAAGAAATTCTGCATTTTCAGCATACAACTTCGGTAATGAGACTTGCTGCATTTTCATGTGAAAAAGAGAGAGGAGAATGAACTAGTGTGGACTCGTGTGGACTTGGGACAATGAGAAGGGAAAACACAGCTTCATAATCTAAGCAACACGACACACGACTTCAAAGTCCAAACCAGTCAAAACGTAAAAGAAACATCATGCTCATGCTGGAACAGTTTATGATGAAGGTTCAGCAATTCTAATGAACTTTTCAGCAAAGACTCAAACAAGATTCAAATACTTTGGACTCAAGCATGCCAACTCAAACCAATCTTCAACCATCCAAATCTTCTCTCCAAGTAAAATCAGACATCAAATTGAATGGCCAAAATTTGGTGAAGCAACCGCAAGAGAGAAAACAGCAAAGGGTAAGACCGAAATGCAGCAGCCTTTGTTTCTCTTACCTTAGCTTAAATGAATTGGCATGAAAAACTCAAATAAGCTCTACCAACTTGTCATCTAAAGACCAAATGTAAGGAATTCAACCCCCCATTATTAAATGTCACCCAAGCATAAACTGCCTTGAAGATTCAAGCAAATCCAATGAACCAAAAAAATGCAGCAAAAGAAAGACTGAAGCTCGCGGCAATCTTCCAGCCGTGCTTGCTTGCAATTATTATGTTCGTTCAAACGCAATTTTCCCAACCCAACATAGCTAAATCTCGGCCAAACAAAACATCAATATCAACTGAACACCAAAGATAACATAAGATGTAAAACAAAGCTTGAACAAACAAAGAAAAGAAAGAGAAATCTTGGCTGCCGCAAGTTTTTAGCTACTTGTTTTTGTCCCAGAGTCTCAAAATGACAGCAAATGTATACATGGGATACCATAAAGCAACAAATGAAACCCAAGAAAAACCTCCAAGACACTTCATCAGGATCGAATACTAACACGCAAATGAGAACAAAACTGAATTGAAGGAAAAAAAAACTAGCAATAACCGGATTTGTCCTCGAAGTTTTTTACAAATGGAATGGGTTCTTTGCCAACTAAAGGAACATGGAGCAATCTATACACCCAAAGGTCTCATGATCCACAATAACACAGGACTCAGATGCAGGGGTATGGGGGAAAGATCTGGACCAACAACATATGGCAATGAAAGAAACGAAGAACATGAAGCCAAACTAACACCATAGCATAGCGATCTGAGTATGTTTAAGTACGAGAAAACGGAAAGAAATGATTACCTTGAAAACCTTAACACCGAATATGAAGAGCCTGTGCGTTGAAGACGACCACTCTCCACGGAAATCGAAAAGGACTTGCTGCTGATTCTGATAAAGACCACGCAAAAATCTGGAAATTTCTGGTCTTCTCTTCCGCCACTTCCTTTGCCCTTTGGCCTTTTGTTTTGCCGTCGTCAACCTCTCAAACTTTCTTCCCCTTGCGGCTGTCAACCCCCCTCAATCTCTTCTCAACCTCTCCTCCTCTGGTTTATAGCTTCCCAAGAAAACTTAGAACCTCCGCTCCTGTTTTGTTTTCAGTTTTTTTCTTCCTTAGCCGTCTCTTTCTCTCGGCCTTTTCAGATTTTTCCAGCCGTCAATCTTTCATCCCTCCTCCCTAGCCGTTCCTCTCTGTTTATCTCCCGCAAAGAACCTCTCTTTTGCTGTTTCTCCACCCTTGCTCTCGTGCCCTCAAACTCTCAGCTGCCCGCTCTCTTTTCTAGCCGCTGTCTGTTCTTTTTCTTTTTTCCCATTGCGGCTGCCAACCCCCCCAGCTCTCTATCCCTCTTGCTCTCCGAAAAAAACCTAGCTATCCTCCTAGATTCATCCCCCCTCCAGGTGTCTTAGACACCTGGCCTTTTACAGCTCCAAATTTCACCTCCAGGACCCCCTGCAACTTTTGTTTGCAAGCTGCGGAAAACGCAGCTTGCTGTCGCGTGTTTGCCATTTTTTTTTTTTTTTTTTTTTTTTTAACAACTTAATAAATACAGAAATGATAAAATAAAATATAAATAATACTAATAACAAAATTACACAAACCAGGTAATAATAATAACAAAACAAAAATAATTTTAAACAAAACTAAACACAAATGGCCATTTTTAAATTTTCCAATTTCTCATTTTTTCATCATTTTCTTTTTCTCAAAAATAACTTAATAAAAATAACTAATGTGCCCAAAAATTGAATTTAAAGAAATAAACATATTTTTGTGAACAAATTTTCCTTTTTTCTTTTTTCTCTTTTTTTCACTTTTCATTTTTCTTTTAAGAAAGCATTGAATAAAAACAAAAATGACTAAAACATATTTTTGATGTTTTCCTTTTCTTTCTAAAACTCTATAAACTTAAAAAACTAAAAAAAACTAAAAACTAAAATCTAAAACTTAAAAGTGATTAAAACCTGAAATGACAAAATAAAAATGAATAGACAAACTAAAAGGGCAAAATGAATAAAACTAAAATAAAATAACAACTAAAAATGCAAAACACACAACAATGAACTAAATGCAAGTGATCTAAAATAAAAATCATGAAGTAGATGCCACATACAAATTATTCAAAATTTGGTGTCTACAAGTTGGATATTTTGGTATGCCGATTTGGCTTGGAATGTTGGATTTCAATGTATATATGCTTGGTTGATGTTTGGCTGAACTTTGAATCGATTTGGATTTCAAACGGCAAAAGGAAAATTTTGAACGAAAAGTCACTGGACTGAATCCGGCCAGAAACTGGCCGGATTGCCGGCCGGATTGCGGAGGGTTTTGGAGAACATTTTGGATTGCTCTCGGCCTAGTATCCGGCCGAGAATCCGGCCGGAAATCCGGCCAGATTCCGGCCGGATTCTGACGTGGCCTGCACTATTCATCTTCGGCAATTTTTTTCATTTTTTTATTTTGACTCTTTTGACTTGTTTACGTGCAATGGGATGTTCCGGAACGTTATAGATCGACGTAAACTGTACCGTAGTCCTGGCGAGAGCTGGGCAGGCAGTCCGCTAACCCCTTTGGTTCGCCTTAGGGGAAAGTGGGGCTGTCACACCGGACGTATTTCCGGAGGAGTTGGAGTCATTGCCACCCGAAAGAGAAATTGAATTTAAGGTTGACCTAGCACCCGGAACTACTCCCATTTCGAAAACCCCTTGTCGAATGGCACCCGTCGAACTTAAGGAGTTAAAAGTTCAGTTGCAAGACTTGCTAGAACGGGGATTCATACATGAGAGCGAGTCACCATGGGGTGCTCCAGTGCTATTTGTTAAAAAGAAGGACGGGAGTTTAAGGTTATGCATTGATTATCGAGGTTTGAATGCAGTAACCGTTAAGAATAAATATCCTTTGCCCCACATCGTTGAGTTGTTTGATCAATTACAAGGGGCGGTGGTGTTCTGTAAGTTGGATCTTTGACAAGGGTATTATCAATTGAGAATCAGAAAAGAGGATGTGCCAAAAATGGCCTTTAACACTTGATATGGGCATTTCGAGTTTACAGTAATGCCTTTTGGCTTAACTAATACCCCAGCAGCGTTCATGGATTTAATGCATCGAGTGTTTAAACCCTACTTGGATAAGTTTGTAGTGGTATTTATTGATGATATCCTAGTATATTCAAAGACAAGGAAGGAGCATGAGCAACATTTGAGGATAGTATTACAAACCCTACAAGGGCACCAGTTGTTTGCTAAATTTAGTAGGTGTGAATTTTGGTTGGAGAAAGTGGCGTTCTTAGGCCATATAATTTCAAAAGATGGACTTACTGTGGATCCGGCCAAAGTGGAAGCTGTAGCCAAATAGAAACAGCCAGAGAATCCTACTGAAGTATAAAGCTTTTTGGGCCTAGCGGGGTATTACCGCCGATTTATAAAGAATTTCTTGAAAATTGCGGGACCCCTAACGAACTTGATAAAGAAACAAGGAAAGTATATTTGGGATGCTAAGTACGAGAATGGTTTTCAAGAGCTTAAGAGGCAATTGACCATGGCTCCAGTGTTAGTTTTGCCCAATGGGACAGATAGCTATACGGTTTATACCGATGCTTCAAGAGAGGGGTTAGGGTGTGTTTTGATGCAAAATAAAAATGTGATTGCCTACGCATCTCGGAAGTTAAAGCCTCATGAGCAAAACTATCCAACCCATGACTTGGAGCTTGCAGCTATTGTGTTTGCCTTGAAGAAATGGCGGCATTACTTATACGGGGTGACATTTGAGGTATACACGGATCATAAGAGTCTTAAGTACTTATTTTCCCAGAAAGAGCTAAATCTAAGACAACGTCGGTGGGTGGAGTTCTTAGAAGACTATGATTGTACGATTAACTACCATCCAGGAAAAGTCAACGTTGTAGCAGATGCTTTAAGTCGAAAGGCTCAACTAGCAAGTTCAATGGTGGGAGAGTGGCGCTTATTAGAGGATGTATGTGAATGGAATCCACATCTGGAGCCACATAAAGTTATTTTTGGAAATATTGAGGTGAAATCGACACTATTGGATCTGATTAAAGAGGACCAAATGAAAGAACTGACGGTGCAGAAGTGGGTAGAAAGAGTGAAGAAAGGGGAATTGTCTAACTTTAACCTAGGTCCTGATGGAATTTTAAGGTTTCAAAATCGCGTCGTTATGCCTAGGGATGAAGAATTAAAGAGGGAGATTTTGGAGGAATCCCACCGTTCTAGGTATACGGTACATCCAGGTAGTGGTAAAATGTACCAAGATCTCAAAAGTCTGTATTAGTGGGATAATATGAAGGCGGAGATTTCCCAATTTGTACAAAAGTGTCTTACGTGCCAACAAGTGAAAACTGAATATCAAAAATCGTCGGGTCTGTTACAGCCTTTAGAGATCCCTGAATGGAAGTGGGAGCATATAACAATAGATTTTGTATCAGGGTTACCACGAACTCAAAAAGGACATGATGCGGTTTGGGTGATAGTGTACCGATTAACTAAGACCGCACATTTCCTACCAGTTAATATGAAATATTCTTTGGAGAAACTGGCCAAACTCTATATGGATGAAGTAGTGAGATTACATGGGGTACCAGTGAATATCGTGTCAGATAGAGACCCCAGATTTGTATCTCGATTTTGGCAGAAATTGCAAGATGCTCTAGTGTAGACACCAAATTTTTAATTTGTTTCATTTTTTTTATTTTATCATCTACTTTTATTTTATTAATCTCATGAATTTATTTTTTTTCATTTTTTTTATTTTGGCATTTTAGATATTAATCTTTTTTAAATTTAGCGTTATTTATTACTATTCTATTCTATTTATTATTATCCATTTTATTTTTGCATTTTAGTCTCTTAGTTTTACCTTTAGGACATTTTTAGTATTAATTAATTCATTGAAAGGAAAAAGAGAAAAAAAAGAAAAAAAAAAGGAAAAAGGGACTCACTCTATTTCTTCATTTCTTTTTGCATGGCTTCGGATATTATAGAAAGAAAAATCGCAGCTGGCTATTTGATTCCATTTTTATTCATTTCCGTGGCATTCTTTTTTCCTCCAAGTACTCTCATACAAGTCCAGCTCACTCCAAAAAAATTTCGTTTATAAAGATCAAGGGGACAAGAGGAAGAGAGATAAAAAAACCATTTTGGGGTTTGAGATCTTGGCCCTTCATCTTAGGTCTAGTGTTTTGGGGGTGCCTTAAAAACAGAAAAAGGGCAGCCACAGAAAAAGGAGAGGACGGCGGGGAAAAGAGATTGGAAAAGAAACCAGAGAGGGGGAGTGCTAAGCAGAGGAAGGCCGTGAGAAGAGAGGAGAGAGAGACTTTTGGGGAGGACGGCTGAGAATCAGAGAGGAAAGACCAGAGGGCTAGAAAAGTTGACGGCGAGGTTTCTAGGAAAAGCAACAAAAGAAAAGGGCTGAGGGAATAAGGAGGAAAATGAAAGAGACGGCTGGGAAATAGAGAGGGCAGTGGCGGCTGAGTTTTTGATCAAGAGCAAAAGAAAGAAAAACAGAGGGGGTAGGAAGGGAGGCCGGGAACTGTAAAACAAAAAGGAAAAGACTAGGTCTTTGGGGGCTGAGGAAAAACAGAAAAAGAAGAAAGCTTTGGGCCAGGAGGGAATGAAACAAGAAGAGAGAACTGAAGGAGAAAGGGAGAAGCTTTAGGAGGAGGAAGATCTGGAAAGCGAAAAGGAAAAAAAGAAAAGAAGGAATAAAGGAACCTAGGCGAGAGGCCAACGGAGGGAGGCCTCGAACCAGTAGCAAAAGAACGGATGAAGAGCTGGAAGTAGCCATCGTTTGCCGAGACCCACTGCCATCGCCATCGAAACTTCGAGAAAAACACTGTAATGAGTTCTTCCTCTCTCTTATCCTTAACATTTGCTAGCAAAAGGATGAAAATCAGGGTTATTAACTTGCTTGTTTTCTCTGATGATTGCGCCTTTATGATTGAATGATGCGGTTGCTGTATTTGGTCAAGGAATCTGTTAGGTTGTGTATGAGTCGTTGTTTTGCTATTGCATGAGTTAGCAAAGTCAGTTCAATCTTGCTAATACACCTGACTGGGTTGGATAAAAGGCATCTAAGTAAATTTGGGTCAAAGAGATCCGTATGTGAAGCTTGGTAGGCATGTAAGAAGAGTCCAGTCGGCTTTCTGCTGTTTCCTTACGTTTTACTTGCATTTTACAAGACAAAGATGTTTCCTTTTGGTTGTTTACCTGGTGTTTTGGGTATAGCTTTTGCTTGATGATCTTGTCTCTTGGGATCAGATGACGTTGGGGTGGGATATTGTGCGTAAAAGTCTGCTGCAATGAGCTTGAAGCTTTCGGCTCATTGCAGCAGCGGTCATTTCTTTGTTGTTAAGTTATTGTTTTGCATTTATGCTGCTTTTTCGTTTCTAGTAGCATTATTGGACCTATTGAGAGTAAGTATGTGCATTTGTGTTTTTCTAACAATGCTATTGAGGGAGTTTTCTGGTTGAACGAAATTGCAGCAGATCCTCACATTGCTTTGCTGCATTTCATGCCTGGTTGTTTTGATTAGATCTTCTGGAGACAGATGATTATGTTTGGGGGATGGTAATGACAATGGGTTGGAGCCTTTGTAGTTGGGCTTAGTTGTTGAACTAGTATAAGTCTGTTTGAACTCTTGCGTACAAACATTGTTTGGCTAAAGTAAATGAAACGCAGCAGCAACATTGCCGAAAAGCATGGCTGGAAATTGTCGTAGGTTTCACTCTTTCTTTTGTTGCATTTGTATCCCATTGCTTGGACTGAATCTTCTGGGATAGTTTGAAGTCTTGCACTAGTTTTTGGTTGTTGAAATGGTAGAATCCGTTTGAGTTGCTTCATATAGGCCTTTTTGTTGAATGATGAAGTTTCATTCAAGAAAATCACAAGGCTGGTTTTGATTTTCTGTTGCTGCACACATCTTACCATTTGATTCTTCATTTCTCTTCATTTGATCTGTAATGGTTTAGTATTCATGACTGGATCGTATTAATCGAAGTGTTTAGTTGTAAGTGGTGTTAAATGATGATCTTTGCTGGCTTTGTTTGAAGTCCTGTATGAAAATCTGCATTTCAAAAGCTTAAAAGTTGCAGAAGACATTGAATGAATGTTGCAGAAGAAAGTGTTTCGTAGTTTGCATGCATGGATTTTCTTTCAAAAATTGCACTTTGACCCATTGGCTTCTAACTCATGCTGCTATGACCCAATCAATTGAATAATCTCCTCAATTTGGTCCTTGGTAGTTTTAATTTTACAACTTCATTGCTCGTTTGTTTCAATTAATTACTATGCTTTGTTTCAATTGCACTTAAGTCATGACTTTAGGGGCTTTATGATCAAGTGAGCTTTGTTTTGCACATTTCTTTTAATTTTTCTTAATTAAAGTGGTACCTTGACCTTTTTATTGTTTTGAAACCATTTTTCCTTCATTTGATTACCATCGCGAGGGAGGTATAACTTCTTTTATCTTTTTTGTCTCTCCTCTATGTGATCCAACGTGCTAAGTGAGAATTGCATGTCTACTTTGCTTTCCTTGCCTTTCTTTAATTCCTTTCATTTATTTCATTTACTTTTCCTTTTATTAAGTTATTCTTTTATGGGGTATGTGTACACCTCTTGGCTTGTAATAGATAGGGCTTGGAGAGCATTTTTTCACTTTTCCCCTTCCCCATTTGTTTTAGTTAGCCAATGTAATAGGTTCATTAGCTTGATTGCTTGCTTTCGTTACTACGTGTTAATTTGCTTTATTAGGCTCTTGCATTTAGTCGAGCATGCTAAGTGTTATGTGCTACGTGTTTATAGGTGATTGGCATGTCTACTTGCTTTCTATAGTCGTAGATGAATGTGATGGATGAATGCGTCACCGTGGCTAGTCCAACGCTGGCCATGGTCTTTTCCCTCGAGCTCTCGCAAGTCCAATGCTTGTGAGAGAATTCTAGAAAAGGGCTAGTCCAATGCTAGACCCCAATAGGCCGTCCCCTCTCGTTAGTACTGTGACGACCCCACTTTCCCCTAAGGCGAACCAGAGGGTTGGCGGGCCGTCTGCCTAGCTCTCGCCGGGACTCACGCAAGCAATCTAGCCCAAAACCTTCCGAAGAATAAACTAAATCCTCATTAACTTCAAAGATAACAACATTCATAAGATAGCCAATCGACGGCTCTTAAACACTTCGCGCGTTACTTACAAGGATTAAAGCCATACCACACAAATACGTACATACAAGCTAGATACCAGACTTAGGGTTACACTTTTCCAGCTTCAAGTGACAATCCAAAATGAAAGATACAATGCTTAACTTGGAATTCAATACAAACCGAAATTTAAATTCAAGTTGTTCAATTACATTCATAGGAAATATAAGCAGCTCAAATTCTTTCAAACTTCACAACCTGTAAGGAAAACAAACGAACGTGGGGTGAGCTAAAGCTCAGTGCTACCCCAAAATCATGCAATCACTTGAAACAATTAACACGTACTAATTCGACTGAAGTAAATAACTAGGAAAGCGATAATATTCGAGTATACCTTAGACTGGTCGAGGGATTCACCCAACGACATTACGTCCAACACTTATATTTATTATAGACTGATCGAGGGATTCACCCAACAACTTTACGTCCAACACTTGATTGTTATAGACTGGTCGAGGGATTCACCCAACGACTTTACGTCCAACACTTGATTATTATTATAGACTGATCGAGGGATTCACCCAACGACTTTACGTCCAACACTTGATTGTTATAGACTGGTCGAGGGATTCACCCAACGACATTACGTCCAACACTTATATTTACTATAGACTGATCGAGGGATTCACCCAACGACTTTACGTCCAACACTTGATTGTTATAGACTGGTTGAGGGATTCACCCAACGACATTACGTCCAACACTTATATTTATTATAGACTGATCGAGGGATTCACCCAACGACTTTACGTCCAACACTTGATTGTTATAGACTGGTCGAGGGATTCACCCAACGACTTTACGTCCAACACTTGATTATTATTATAGACTGATCGAGGGATTCACCCAACGACTTTACGTCCAACACTTGATTGTTATAGACTGGTCGAGGGATTCACCCAACGACATTACGTCAAACACTTATATTTACTATAGACTGATCGAGGGATTCACACAACGACTTTACGTCCAACACTTGATTGTTATAGACTGGTTGAGGGATTCACCCAACGACATTACGTCCAAGACTTATATTTATTATAGACTGATCGAGGGATTCACCCAACGACTTTACGTCCAACACTTGATTGTTATAGACTGGTCGAGGGATTCACCCAACGACATTACGTCCAACACTTGATTATTACAGACTGGTCGAGGGATTCACCCAACGACTTTACGTCCAACACTTGATTATTATAGACTGGTCGAGGGATTCACCCAACGACTTTACGTCCAACACTTGATTATTATAGACTGGTCGAGGGATTCACCCAACGACTTTACGTCCAACACTTGATTACCAGGACAGGATAAGAGGCCCTCCCACCCTTATGGTGTGGTACATTCCCCTGCCTAGTAATTTAGCACTTAGCAAGCGCAAGCAAGATATTCACGAAAAACACTTCAAGCAAGTCACCACTCGAAAGGCTAGTGTGATAAAGTACACACTGCTCACTTCGATGGATCTGCAATCATTTTGGCAATTATCACATAACGAGTCGATAAAGCACTTTAACCAAATAGTCATAAAACAGACAGGGACACTCACCAAAAGTGAAGCTCAAAAGTCAAACTGGGAATCGAAGTCCACGTCCTCGCTACACCCTAGAAATCCAAGTTTTAAAACTATAAGTTGGCTATGCTAGTTCTAGGATTATGTAGGAAAAATTATTCATAGTATAGCTAGTTTATTTTCTTGGAATAATTCACAAACCATGTAGTATTAAAACTAGTAAAGTACTTCGTAAAGTTTCTATAATATCCCTTTTCTTGTAAGAGTGTTACTAAAACTAATTTTACGTGAAATAATGTTTCTTGCCGAACAAGTTTTCTATGCTTTTAGCTAAAGTCACAAAAATTTCGTATTTTAGAAATTTTCCTCTAGAAAACTAGTCAAGGACAATTTTTAACGAAAGAAAAGGAATTAAAGCGAGACTTGAGTTTTTGAACCAGGTGAAATCATTTCCTAAAAGTAGTAAGGCTAATTTAAGCTTAAGTAGAAAACGTCGAATCGGCAAGGTTTAGAAAATCCCCACACAAGAATTGCTAACTTAAACGTACAATACTAAGTTTTATCGATTAATGCTAAGCACAAAAATTTTTAAATAGGTTGCTTAAGCCTTCGCGAATTCGCAGGGTTGAAACGAATTCACAAATTCGATCCCATTTTCGAAATCACATTATGGTTCAAATTTGCCAACGCATCAGAATCACATTCCAATAGCAAGTCACTAGGGATTCGTCAATCATTAGCCCTAGGTTTCAATAAATTCATTTCTGATCAAGAATAAAATAAATGACCAAGGCTTCGTCAATCATTAGCACTTGGTTTTGGCAAGCTCATATCACATTTCAACTTCATTAAAATAAATATAAGGCCTCCAAGCAATTCCAGCAGTTAAATTTCATCACACTTTAACACTTGTATAAAATCGTTCAAATAGCCAAGGGCTTCATCAATCATTAGCCCTTAGCATCCAACAATTACTTCTTATAACAATATAGCCCACATTTCAACCAAACTTTTATTGTTCAGAAACAAGGATAACTTAAACATTTTTCCAGCAATTACATTCCAAACCATCAAGAATTCCATCTCAACATTTTAGCCATAGTATAATCAAATTGTTATCCCAAGGTATACATGCATAACCCTCTTAATATTTCTTAAAGTGAAATCAATGGGCATAAACTATTTTACAGCTCGAAACAGCATTTTTAGAACTGAAATTCGCCAATGAAATCTGAAAAATCTTTTACTACCTCTATCAACTTGCTTTGAAAATTTTCCAAGTCTACACTTCAACATTCTTGATTAAATCCTCCAAAATATCAAATGTTTCATAGCTAGACAACTTACACAGCTTAAAATACACATTTTTCATGCGTTTCAAAACCATTATACTCCAAGGAAAAATTCCAGAAACCAGTTAAAGAATTTCTGCTCAACCTCTCGGTCATTAAAATTTCCAGCACTTCAATGTTCATAAATCCAACATTTCCTCGGCTAAAATGTTTTAGGTACTCGACTTCAACATGCAATTCACTTCACCACTTGGTTAACATTTCTAGCTCAAAATCGGATTCAGTTACCAACTGCAAACATCACTAAAATCCAAGAATTATATCAACTAGTCTCGGATGATCATGCATGAAACAATTTTCTGTTTTCATTTTATTTTCTTGGTTAGCCGAGCTACTTAGCCTCATGCAAGCCTCAATCATCATGTTGTTAGCTAGATAAATATAGGTATCAACTCATATCATCACCATGTAGAAGATTAGGAACTACGTTTCCAAATTAAGCTCACGGAAGTTCCATTTCATCAAAACAGAATTTCTTATGCTCCTTAATTCATCATCCGAATGCACAAAATCCACATGTAAGGTCATAACTAGCTTAATCATCATATTTTCACGTAGCTAATTGCATTTATGTGCTCAGATTATCGCAATATAGCAGATTAAGGTCTGCATTTCCGATTCAAGTCCCGGCAGACCCAAACTTGCGCACATCAGATTTCTGTTTTTCTGAATTCAGCATCCGATGGTCTAAGGTCAACGTGCAAAGCTTTAAACAATTTAATCAGCTAGTGATTAGTTGATTAGGCACCAAAACAAGCTCAGATTACTATGACTAAACAGGATTACATCTGCATTTCTGATTAAAGCTCACGGTAATTCCATTTTACCAAGGCAGATTTTTCTCAAGCTTCAAATTTCATCATCCGAATGCATAATCCAACATGCAACCTCTTAAACACTGTCATCTACCACTGATTAGCTTAATCTAGCATAGAAATTACCTCAGAAGCAAGCTAAGCTTACGCACAAGAAGTCTGAAATTTTTTTTTCTTCCTCTCGGTTCTCACGCACGGCCTGAAGTGCTGGTTTGCTTGGCTGTGGCAGCCGGTGGAGCTGGTGGTTGTTGCGGTTGGAAAACTGGGTGCAGCTGGTAGGAATGAAAGTGCAGAATGGGTGGAACTCGCTCACGGTTTCTCCCTGGTTTCACTCTAGCTCATGGACAGAAATTTGGAAGTGTTGCAGCTCGCGGATTGCAGCTCTCTCACTCTCTCTCTTCGTCGATGATAACAAGGCAGAGGGGAAATGTTGTTGTGGGTTTGGGGTGTGGTGGTGTGGAGAGGAAATGGTGCACGGTTGGAGGGGTGGAGTGCTTGAGAGGAGAAAGAAAATGTGTCCGGCAGTGAATGGAAAAGAAATGCGGCAGAAATAGAAGTGTTGGTTCTTTTGTGATTGGCCGAGAGAATGTTTGAGTTTGCATGGTCAATTTGAGATAGTGGAGGGGCATTTCGGTCTTTTCACATCTCCTCCTAATGTCCACTTAAGTCCTTATTTCTAACTTAATTCCAAAAATTATCCCCAAGTGTGATTTGAACGTCTAATTATACACTAATCTTGCAAGACTTCAATTATCATAATTTTTACGCCTTAAATATGTTTAGCATGCTTGAATCATGTTTATCTCAAGTTTATTGGTTTTCGACTTAACGTGAGAATTCCTATTAACATTATAACATTATTACCTAATTGGAATTAATTGTTGGCTTTCGAGTAATTTATTTTAAGGTAGTAAAATTATTTGGTTCGAGTATCATTAATTTAGCATGAAGGAATCTAAATATTCTAACGTTTTAAATTAATCTAATTCTAAAAGTATTAATTTAATCTATCGAAACACAAAAAAAAATTCATAGTTTAGTAAAATTATATTATTTTTCACATAAAATTGTTTTTACGTACTTATCTGCAAACAAGTGAAAGTAATGCTAAAATTTATTAAAGAATTAAAAGAAATGCAAATGAAATATGCATAGGCTTATATATATTTTTGGGGTTCTCACAAGTACATACTGTGAGAACCCTGAAAAATATATATATAAATATCATTTTGTAGTTCATTTGCATTTCTTTTAACTCTTTAATAAATTTTAGCATTAATTTCCCTTGTCTGCAAATAAGTCCGTAAAAACAATTTCATGTGACAAATAATATAATTTTCCTAAGTTATGAATTTTCTTGATTTTGCTAGACTAAATTAATACATCTGGAGTTAGAATAATTTATCGCCTTAAAATAAAATGCTAAAATACTTAGTTTTCTTTATGTTGAAAATTAATGCTACCTGAGTAGAGTAATTATATAAAATTTCTTGAATTCCAATAATTAATTCTAATCAGTGAATAACGTTAAATACTAATAAGAATGTTCACTTTAAGACAAAGCCAATAAATTTTAGATAAACATGATACAAGTATACTAAACATACTTAAGGCATGAAAATTTCGATAATTAAAGTCTTGCAGGATTAGTGTATAATTCGACGTTTAAATCACGTTTGGGGTAAACTTTGAATTTGTTTAGAACTAAGGTCTTGAGTGGAGATTAGGAAGAGACGTGAAAAGACTAAAACACCCTCCATACTATCACAAAACAACCATGCAATTCCAAAACCAAATTGTCGGACAACCTTATGCGCTACCTCTCTATTCGGCCAATCACCAAAGAGCCAACTCTTCCATTTCTGCCGCACTTCACTTTCATCTCCACTTCAACACTCAACCTCCTCTAGCCGTGCACCATTTTCTCTCTACCATTCCACTTCCAAACCCAGACCACTACAACATTTCCTCCCCACCTCGTGATCATCGACCAGAGAAAGAGAGAGAGAGCCGCATCTCGCATCCGAGAGAAAAGAAAAGAAAACCGCGAGCTGCAATCTTTTCTGTTTCTGTCCGCAAGCCTGAGGAAAGAAAGGGAGAGACCGTGCATGCTTTCCATTTACACCTTCACCTCCACCAGCTACAACCACCGCAACCAGGACCAACCATCGCGTGCGTGAGCCAGCCGAGAGGAGAGGAAGGAAACTTCAGTTTCTGTCGCATGAGTGAGCTTCCAGTAGAGGTAATTTCTGGGCTGAAAGCAGTAGATTATAGGTAGATTAAGCTGATTAAGGACTTGCATGTGAAGCTGATGCATTCCGATGATGAGTTAAGGAGCATAAGAAATTCTGTTTTGATGAAGTGGAACTTCCGTGAGCATAAATTGGAAATGTAGCACCTAATCTTCTACATTGTGATGAACTAAGTTGATACCTATGATTATCTAGCTAACAACATGATGTTTGAGCCGTGCATGAGGTTAACTAGCCGTGTGTGAATCAGAAAAATTAGGGGTAACGAAATCAGCTTGCATGCAAGCTAATTGAGTAGGATCGATTAAACTTCTGGTTGGATGGTATCTTGTGATGTTGTTCGAACTCAATTCTGGATCAAAACTCATTGATAGTTAATTATTTTGATTATGTATGAAGCTAAGATGAGTCGTGTATAATAGAAAAAAAAAGGAATATTGAAAGAAAGCTGCTGGAGTTTCTTAGCTTGGGCCGAGAGAAAGAAACAGAGTTTTATCCAACTTTTTCTTTTGAATCTTTGGTTATAAATTTCATATTATTGCACAAGATACACCTTAGCATGATCATTGTACTCTGCATGTTGAGCTGGAATGGAAAGAAAATGAGGAATTATGGAGAAAGCTTCAAAAATTAATCTACCAATTGCTGGAAAAATGATATCCTAACTGATGACAGATTTATGAGGACTTCTTGGTGGAATAACTTGCTGGAATTATTTACCATTTGACTCATTCCATGTTGGACAAAACGCATGTTAAGTGTTTAGTGTTTAAAGCAAGATAAGGATGGAAATCTTGTTGAAAATTATGAAGTATCTTTGCTGGAAATCTGTACGTGGTTGCTAGCCGTACTAGCTCAAGCTTTTGATGAGTTTATTTTTCTGGATTCGTGTATTATTTGCTTTAGCTTAAGTTGAGCAGGGTATAAGCTATATGTTTAGTGCATCTAGCAAGTAAAAGATGGAGATTTAATAGACATCTTGAATTGACATTTGCTAGAATTTTTCTTGACTATCGAAGCAAGAAAGGAAAATATGAACTTCTAGAATTATTTGAATGCAAGCTAGCCGTGACTTATCTTCTATATTTGAGTTAAAATTTCTGTTGTTTGTGGCAAAGGATGTTTGTTTGATACCAAGAGCTAATGATTGATGAAGCTTTTGGCCACTTAAGTAATTTTTGCAAGGGTTAAATTCTTGGTGGAATTGTTTAAGTGGTTTGGCCAAAATGCATTTGGAAGGTCCACGATTTGTGATTTGGAATTGTTTTAATACTTTGGACTTCCTTTGGTTGATTTTGATTAGAATTGAATCTGTTGAGACCTAGGGCTAATGATTGATGAAGCCCTAGAGAAATTGATATTTGGTTTGTGATTTTTGTTTATCTTGGTGACTTGGGAATCCATTGTGCAAATGAGCTGAATTTGTGAAGACCGTTTTGATTATTCTTGATCTTGAATATTTTCAAAATCAAATTTTGTGGAAATATTCTGCCTTAATATCAAGTGATAGAATTGAGTTTAGTATATTATTAAAACTTAGTTATTTGGACTTTTAAAACCTTGCCGACTAGTTAATTCCTTTATTTTGCTTAAGCTAGTTTATTATCTTTAGGGAGTAATCGTATTTAACCTTCTAAATTTTAAGCTTTCCTAAAACTATCCTTGACTAGACGTTTTAAAGGAAATTTGTTAAAAACATTAGATTTGAATAATTTCAAATAAAAGACAAAGAAAACTTGTTTGAATTAATTTGGTTCTAGTTTACCCTCTAGAAGGGAAATACCTTTAAAGAAACCATACGAGATATTTTATTTCTTTACTAGCCTTAATTCCAAGGGAATGATTGATTTGTTTCGAGAAATTAAATTAGTTTTATACAGGATAACCTTTTATATACAAAACAAGAACTTGTTTAGTAAAACTTATAGTTTTAAAACTTGGATTTCTAGGGTGTAGCGAGGACGTGGACTTCGATTCCCAGCTTGACTTTTGAGCTTCACTTTTGGTGAGTGTCCCTGCCTGTTTTATGACTATTTGGTTAAAGTGCTTTATCGACTCGTTATGTGATAATTGCCAAAAATGATTGTTGATCCATCGAAGTGAGCAGTGTGTACTTTATCACACTAGCCTTTCGAGTGGTGACTTGCTTGAAGTGTTTTTCGTGAATATCTTGCTTGCGTTTGCTAAGTGCTAAATTACTAGGCAGGGGAATGTACCACACCATAAGGGTGGGAGGGTTTCTTATCTTGTCATAATAATCAAGTGTTGGACGTAAAGTCGTTGGGTGAATCCCTCGATCAGTCTATAACAATCAAGTGCTGGACGTAAAGTCGTTGGGTGAATCCCTCGATCAGTCTATAACAACCCTCGATCAGTCTATAACAATCAAGTGCTGGACGTAAAGTCGTTGGGTGAATCCCTCGATCAGTCTATAACAACCCTCGATCAGTCTATAACAATCAAGTGCTAGACGTAAAGTCGTTGGGTGAATCCCTCGATCAGTCTATAACAATCAAGTGCTGGACGTAAAGTCGGTCGGTGAATCCCTCGATCAGTCTATAACAATCAAGTGCTAGACGTAATGTCGTTGGGTGAATCCCTCGACCAGTCTATAAATATAAGTGTTGGATGTAATGTCGTTGGGTGAATCCCTCGACCAGTCTAAGGTATACTTGAATATTATTGCTTCCCTATTTATTTACTTCAGTCGAATCAATACGTGTTAATTGTTTCGAGTGATTGCATGATTTTGGGGCACCACTGAGCTTTAGCTCACCCCACGTTTATTTGTTTTCCTTGACAGGTCTTGAGGTTTGAGAAATCTGAGCTGCTTATATCTTCTTAAGAATGTATCTACTTCGTTTTGTGACTTGTAATGTATTTGAATTTAAACGATATAGTTTTATTTTGGGATTGAAGCTGGAGATGTGTAAACCCTGATTATAATATTTGGCTTGTATGTGTATATATACTCGGGCTGTATGAAATTTCATGTTTTGGAAACTATAAGACCTTACTTCTTGAATGTAACGCGTGAGGTGTTTAGGAGCCGCCGATTGGCTAACTTCGGTTGCTGTTATCTTTGAAGTTAATGTGTTTTAGTATTCAAGCCGCTTAAAAGTTGGCATGATCGGATGGCGGATTGTGTTTTGGTTTAAGTTATACGTGGATATTTGGTCGGTTTGCTTGCGTGAGTCCTGGCGAGAGCTAGGCAGGCGACCCGCCAACCCTCTGGTTCGCCTTAGGGGGAAGTGGGGTCGTCACAGGTGGTATCAGAGCTCTTATCGAGCTCAAACCAGGAAAAGGTTCTCGGACTGTGGGGATTGGCTTGTTAAGTGTGGAACAAAAGTCTATAGTTGGGGATATTAGATACGTATGTTGGGTAGGAATCTCACACATCGGTGATTTACTCTTGGGACTGGCCAGCCTGAACTGTGAATTATCCTATTGCTAGATTCCTGTACTCGAATACCAGATATTTCATTCAATGGTGTATTTGCAAATTGTGAAGAATTTAGTATACCGCATTATGATGGGACTAGAAAGCATGATTAAATTTGGCATTAGACGTAGTAGATCTACAATTTACTAAGGAAATTTGATTAGTGTTACTAAGGGGGTCTAATAGGATTGTCCAGGACTAAACTAATGAAGGTTAAGTTGAATCTAAACTAAGGGTTAGGCTATTAGCTATGTGGTTATAATAATTTGTGTATTGTTGTATTGTTTCCTTTCATGCTTATAAAGATTAAAGTTTGAGTTATGTATGAAAATATTGAATGTATTCGTGAATTATCTAGCTTTTGAAGTTGTATGAATTTGGTATGCAATGTGACATATATTGTGAGTATATAATTTGATGATTACGTGTTTAATTTTTGTAACGTTGTAATATTTATTAGTCCCGGGAATTAAATAATTACTAACCTGAGTGAATTTTGGTAACCAAAGTGGTGTATAGAACTATGAGATTAAAAAAATAATAATAATAATAAATAAATAAAAATATAAATAAATAAATAAAAATAAAAATAAAAATAAATAATATATGGAGTAGGTGGTGACTATTAGGGCAATCATGTCTTGGTAAAAATCGTTGCAGTTTATGAGTTAAAGAAATAGTTATCGTATCATGTATACAAGTTGTTGATGTAACCATTATTAATAACCAGAAATAGGAAAGGGTAAGAACATGAATAAAATTTAAAAGTTAGTAAACTCGATCTATTTATCAGCTCATACCTTTAGAAGAAAGGTTAGACCAACGTTGAAGCCATGACTTGATAGATCCAGGTTAAACTGAACTTTTGTGAATAAAGGTAGGAATTTCAAGGATTTACCAACTCTATTACGGATAGAAATCAATAGGATGGGATGTTAGAGTCGGAACTTTGCCATGCTTGGATATTGAATGCACTTAAAAAGAAATTTGTTTGATTTCTGACTAGAGTGTACTTAAGCTTGATATATGTTATAATTGACTTTGTTCTGTGATGTAATTAAATTGATCATGAATTTGCTTGGTATTAATGATATATATGGAGTGAAATTTACCGCAATCGTATATATGCATAATTGGTTATTACTTATTTTAAATCAACTCGTTGTGAGAAATATAGAGCCTAGGGAGCGATAATGTCGGAGTGATAATGCTATCTTGGGTGAAAATTTTTAATTGAGTATGACGCGCAGATAAATTGTAAATTCAAGCAGTTGAACTTTTATATACTTTGGGAAGCAGTCGATTCGACACTTAAATTACGGAAAAACACTAAGACCAAATTCCTTTAGTTAAGGTTTCGTGGCAAACATGAATAATTAGACGAAGTGATGCGGAAATGGAAGATAAAATACGGAAAGGATACCCAGAAAATCTCTGCGATTAAAAGTGTGAAATTTTGACTATCAAGACCAGAACCAATTTCTTTTCTTCTCGTCCTCCATTCGAATAATCATTTTATTTATATATGTATATAGACCACAATTTTTCCAAATGTGTATTTAATATCCTGTTATTAGTCACGAAAGGTACGTAAAATTTTGAAAGTTGAGCCTTTAATGATGTTATAATTGTTACAAGAGCTAATGGTAGACAGACTCCGACAAAGGTGCCATCAATGGGAATTTAGAAGGAACCCACCCACGTAGTTACCCTAAACTAGACTAGCACTTTTGGAAGTGTAATTTTTCGCTATGAATTATATGTACACTACGAATTGTATGTATGCTACGAATATCCTTTATTTTAACTACTTTGCTATTAGAAATATTATAACAAATAAATGGTTAAATTTAGTGCCCAATTGAATTTAATATATATATATATATATATATATATATATATATACCCCGACCTATCTCTTGAGAAAGTAAGAATTTTGAGGACAAAATTCATTTTAAGGAGGGGAGGATGTGAGAACCCTGAAAAATATATATATAAATATCATTTTGTAGTTCATTTGCATTTCTTTTAACTCTTTAATAAATTTTAGCATTAATTTCCCTTGTCTGTAAATAAGTCCGTAAAAACAATTTCATGTGACAAATAATATAATTTTCCTAAGTTATGAATTTTCTTGATTTTGCTAGACTAAATTAATACATCTGGAGTTAGAATAATTTATCGCCTTAAAATAAAATGCTAAAATACTTAGTTTTCTTTATGTTGAAAATTAATGCTACCTGAGTAGAGTAATTATATAAAATTTCTTGAATTCCAATAATTAATTCTAATCAGTGAATAACGTTAAATACTAATAAGAATGTTCACTTTAAGACAAAGCCAATAAATTTTAGATAAACATGATACAAGTATACTAAACATACTTAAGGCATGAAAATTTCGATAATTAAAGTCTTGCAGGATTAGTGTATAATTCGACGTTTAAATCACGTTTGGGGTAAACTTTGAATTTGTTTAGAACTAAGGTCTTGAGTGGAGATTAGGAAGAGACGTGAAAAGACTAAAACACCCTCCATACTATCACAAAACAACCATGCAATTCCAAAACCAAATTGTCGGACAACCTTATGCGCTACCTCTCTATTCGGCCAATCACCAAAGAGCCAACTCTTCCATTTCTGCCGCACTTCACTTTCATCTCCACTTCAACACTCAACCTCCTCTAGCCGTGCACCATTTTCTCTCTACCATTCCACTTCCAAACCCAGACCACTACAACATTTCCTCCCCACCTCGTGATCATCGACCAGAGAAAGAGAGAGAGAGCCGCATCTCGCATCCGAGAGAAAAGAAAAGAAAACCGCGAGCTGCAATCTTTTCTGTTTCTGTCCGCAAGCCTGAGGAAAGAAAGGGAGAGACCGTGCATGCTTTCCATTTACACCTTCACCTCCACCAGCTACAACCACCGCAACCAGGACCAACCATCGCGTGCGTGAGCCAGCCGAGAGGAGAGGAAGGAAACTTCAGTTTCTGTCGCATGAGTGAGCTTCCAGTAGAGGTAATTTCTGGGCTGAAAGCAGTAGATTATAGGTAGATTAAGCTGATTAAGGACTTGCATGTGAAGCTGATGCATTCCGATGATGAGTTAAGGAGCATAAGAAATTCTGTTTTGATGAAGTGGAACTTCCGTGAGCATAAATTGGAAATGTAGCACCTAATCTTCTACATTGTGATGAACTAAGTTGATACCTATGATTATCTAGCTAACAACATGATGTTTGAGCCGTGCATGAGGTTAACTAGCCGTGTGTGAATCAGAAAAATTAGGGGTAACGAAATCAGCTTGCATGCAAGCTAATTGAGTAGGATCGATTAAACTTCTGGTTGGATGGTATCTTGTGATGTTGTTCGAACTCAATTCTGGATCAAAACTCATTGATAGTTAATTATTTTGATCATGTATGAAGCTAAGATGAGTCGTGTATAATAGAAAAAAAAAGGAATATTGAAAGAAAGCTGCTGGAGTTTCTTAGCTTGGGCCGAGAGAAAGAAACAGAGTTTTATCCAACTTTTTCTTTTGAATCTTTGGTTATAAATTTCATATTATTGCACAAGATACACCTTAGCATGATCATTGTACTCTGCATGTTGAGCTGGAATGGAAAGAAAATGAGGAATTATGGAGAAAGCTTCAAAAATTAATCTACCAATTGCTGGAAAAATGATATCCTAACTGATGACAGATTTATGAGGACTTCTTGGTGGAATAACTTGCTGGAATTATTTACCATTTGACTCATTCCATGTTGGACAAAACGCATGTTAAGTGTTTAGTGTTTAAAGCAAGATAAGGATGGAAATCTTGTTGAAAATTATGAAGTATCTTTGCTGGAAATCTGTACGTGGTTGCTAGCCGTACTAGCTCAAGCTTTTGATGAGTTTATTTTTCTGGATTCGTGTATTATTTGCTTTAGCTTAAGTTGAGCAGGGTATAAGCTATATGTTTAGTGCATCTAGCAAGTAAAAGATGGAGATTTAATAGACATCTTGAATTGACATTTGCTAGAATTTTTCTTGACTATCGAAGCAAGAAAGGAAAATATGAACTTCTAGAATTATTTGAATGCAAGCTAGCCGTGACTTATCTTCTATATTTGAGTTAAAATTTCTGTTGTTTGTGGCAAAGGATGTTTGTTTGATACCAAGAGCTAATGATTGATGAAGCTTTTGGCCACTTAAGTAATTTTTGCAAGGGTTAAATTCTTGGTGGAATTGTTTAAGTGGTTTGGCCAAAATGCATTTGGAAGGTCCACGATTTGTGATTTGGAATTGTTTTAATACTTTGGACTTCCTTTGGTTGATTTTGATTAGAATTGAATCTGTTGAGACCTAGGGCTAATGATTGATGAAGCCCTAGAGAAATTGATATTTGGTTTGTGATTTTTGTTTATCTTGGTGACTTGGGAATCCATTGTGCAAATGAGCTGAATTTGTGAAGACCGTTTTGATTATTCTTGATCTTGAATATTTTCAAAATCAAATTTTGTGGAAATATTCTGCCTTAATATCAAGTGATAGAATTGAGTTTAGTATATTATTAAAACTTAGTTATTTGGACTTTTAAAACCTTGCCGACTAGTTAATTCCTTTATTTTGCTTAAGCTAGTTTATTATCTTTAGGGAGTAATCGTATTTAACCTTCTAAATTTTAAGCTTTCCTAAAACTATCCTTGACTAGACGTTTTAAAGGAAATTTGTTAAAAACATTAGATTTGAATAATTTCAAATAAAAGACAAAGAAAACTTGTTTGAATTAATTTGGTTCTAGTTTACCCTCTAGAAGGGAAATACCTTTAAAGAAACCATACGAGATATTTTATTTCTTTACTAGCCTTAATTCCAAGGGAATGATTGATTTGTTTCGAGAAATTAAATTAGTTTTATACAGGATAACCTTTTATATACAAAACAAGAACTTGTTTAGTAAAACTTATAGTTTTAAAACTTGGATTTCTAGGGTGTAGCGAGGACGTGGACTTCGATTCCCAGCTTGACTTTTGAGCTTCACTTTTGGTGAGTGTCCCTGCCTGTTTTATGACTATTTGGTTAAAGTGCTTTATCGACTCGTTATGTGATAATTGCCAAAAATGATTGTTGATCCATCGAAGTGAGCAGTGTGTACTTTATCACACTAGCCTTTCGAGTGGTGACTTGCTTGAAGTGTTTTTCGTGAATATCTTGCTTGCGTTTGCTAAGTGCTAAATTACTAGGCAGGGGAATGTACCACACCATAAGGGTGGGAGGGTTTCTTATCTTGTCATAATAATCAAGTGTTGGACGTAAAGTCGTTGGGTGAATCCCTCGATCAGTCTATAACAATCAAGTGCTGGACGTAAAGTCGTTGGGTGAATCCCTCGATCAGTCTATAACAACCCTCGATCAGTCTATAACAATCAAGTGCTGGACGTAAAGTCGTTGGGTGAATCCCTCGATCAGTCTATAACAACCCTCGATCAGTCTATAACAATCAAGTGCTAGACGTAAAGTCGTTGGGTGAATCCCTCGATCAGTCTATAACAATCAAGTGCTGGACGTAAAGTCGGTCGGTGAATCCCTCGATCAGTCTATAACAATCAAGTGCTAGACGTAATGTCGTTGGGTGAATCCCTCGACCAGTCTATAAATATAAGTGTTGGATGTAATGTCGTTGGGTGAATCCCTCGACCAGTCTAAGGTATACTTGAATATTATTGCTTCCCTATTTATTTACTTCAGTCGAATCAATACGTGTTAATTGTTTCGAGTGATTGCATGATTTTGGGGCACCACTGAGCTTTAGCTCACCCCACGTTTATTTGTTTTCCTTGATAGGTCTTGAGGTTTGAGAAATCTGAGCTGCTTATATCTTCTTAAGAATGTATCTACTTCGTTTTGTGACTTGTAATGTATTTGAATTTAAACGATATAGTTTTGTTTTGGGATTGAAGCTGGAGATGTGTAAACCCTGATTATAATATTTGGCTTGTATGTGTATATATACTCGGGCTGTATGAAATTTCATGTTTTGGAAACTGTAAGACCTTACTTCTTGAATGTAACGCGTGAGGTGTTTAGGAGCCGCCGATTGGCTAACTTCGGTTGCTGTTATCTTTGAAGTTAATGTGTTTTAGTATTCAAGCCACTTAAAAGTTGGCATGATCGGATGGCGGATTGTGTTTTGGTTTAAGTTATACGTGGATATTTGGTCGGTTTGCTTGCGTGAGTCCTGGCGAGAGCTAGGCAGGCGACCCGCCAACCCTCTGGTTCGCCTTAGGGGGAAGTGGGGTCGTCACACATACTTGCATGTTTCACTACATTTCATACATTTTTCTTAGTTTTCTAGCATTTGGCATGATCCTCCAATCCTTTCCCCTTCATTTTAGGTTTTTGCATCCTCATGCTAGTTATAGGGTACATTTTCTTGAGAGTCCCCTTTAGGTAAGGGAAACGAACGAGTGTGGCTACAAAATAGCCTTAGCACGCTAGTTCTTCCTTCTAATCAAAGGGAAAATTGAAATCATGAAGTTAGAAGTCATTCCCGTACCCGACTTGATGCATTCCTCTAGGTTCATACACTCTCATTTTTATTATATCACCTCCTCACTTTCTTTATCCACACTCTCTCACTACTTATATTTTTCTCAATCCACATGCCATGTTCGCACATTTTTCTTATCACTTATTTATTTTCTACCTCACAAATTGCACCCAATTGCACTTATATGCATCTACTACTATTATACCATACTTTCATCCACTTGCACACAAACACCTTTATTTTCTCAATTGGCACACATGCACTTTTCTTACATTTGCACACATTGCACTTTTCTTACATTTGCACACTTGCACTTACATTTGTATTTTTATGTTATTTTGCATTCCTCTTACATTTTTCACACTTGCACTCATATTTCGGTCTTCATTTGCATTACCCGTGACCTCTATGAGAGTTTTCCTTATTGGCCATCACAACTCATGTGATTGGGACCAAAAAGCCTCATAAGAGACATTTTAGATTTAGGATTGCATTTTTTTTCCGCATCCATTAGTCGTGTCCAACATGCAATACATACTTTGGGTAGAAGAATTAGGAAAAGGGGGGCTAAGTCACGCAACTAGCTTTGGCTAGGGTAAGGGAGTGCCTTAGACTTTGCCTTTGCCTTCTCCCTTATCAAATGTGACCCCTGATCCCTTTCTTTGGTTACGTAGACCTAAAAAGTTCTTTAAAAAGGGTTTGTTTACTTTTCTTTCCAAAAAATCACTTTTTGGGTGACTTGGTACACCCTAACTCTATACCAAGTGGCGACTCCATTTTCCATTCAAAAAACCCTTTTTGAACTGTTTGTTTGGCCAAACCGTCACATTTCACAATCCCACGGCCTTTTCTTTTCATCTTCACATACGTTCACATACACACTACTTTCACTACTCAAAAAGTGGGGCGCGACAGTTGGCGACTCCACTGGGGACTTCCTAAGTGGGTCCAAGCATTTGATTTAGCTATTATTTTCCTTTTTCTACCCTTTTTATGCATAACATTTGGATATTAGGGTTGCATTTTCCATTTTAGGACTTTTTGCCTCGCGCGCGTATCAAACTACTCCCTCACTCACGTATGTATGATTGGTTGTTTGGATGTATGTTGTACTTGTTTTATCTCGCGCTTTGCATTGCATTTGGGGGAGGGGGTGTGTCACCTTTAGAGCCTCGTATTGGTTCTCAACCCCTTCGCTCAAAATAGGGAACACTTCATACGTGCATGTTTATTTACTGTTATCCCATTTTATTTTATTTTTTCGTGGGCTCTTTCCCACACCGCCTTGTAGGACTAGGAATGGTTTCTCTAGGTACGTGGATGGTGTGCTCTGTGCCCATAGCAGTACCTAGGGGATCGCCCGAGCCACCGACCGAGGGTCTTGGGATTGATGACCCATTCCCTTAGGTCTGAAGGCTTGGGGACCTTTTTTAAACCTTATCGAGTCTAGTTGCATTAGTGAACCCCAGCCTCATGCATCAATGTTAGAGTTTTTCCTAGGTTAGAGTCAGCCTCACCCTTTCTTAAGCACATTAGGCACGAGGGAAGGGGTTCCACCCCTTTTACTTGCTTTTATTGTATCTCTTTTCTTAATTGCTCCCAATATGTTATGTGTACTATCAATTGCACTAACCATTTCTTTGTTTTCTTGGCCTGCATTCATGGGCTTTAGCAACAAGAGGCCTCTTTGGCACTCTTTTAGTGGCTTACCCACTAGATAACTCACATGTTTAAATTTCAGTCATTACACTTAATTTTCAATGAAGTACATTTCATTTTAGACCTTTTCCCCCGATGCATTATTTATGTCCTTTAGGCCATATTTGTCACATAGTTACATCGCTTTAATAAATGGCATCACGCATAAACCATAGAAAGGGAATGCCATTTAGGGGATCCCACGATAGGACTAAACCGCCTTGTGTCTCGGATATTTAATCCAAGGAGACTTGCACGTTTATATTTTTGTACCATCCAAAGGGGTAGTGCACAAGGTAAGGTAAGGTCCGATCCTTTTCATAACCTTGGGGCGATCTTTGGTACATTAGAATATGAGCATCTAACAATCGTTCTTTGGCCATTTTTAACATAGTTGGTCAAAATTCCTTGCGAAAAGGACATTAGTTTGAAGAAATTCACAAATAATTCCTCGCTATTGAGACGATAAATTGAGGCCAAATCTTGATTGTAGGAGGCTCATAGGCTAATGCATCGCAATGTATTTTCAAAACTACCAAAGGGGGAGATAATTCCATCGATTTTTGAGTAAACCATCATTTCCATTCATTTGATCAACTTATCCATCAAATTCATCCAATCTATTTGGTCAATTCATTCATTTTTAGAACAATTCGGTCAATTTTGAATAAACCGTCAATTTCGATTCATTTGACCAGTTTACCCTTTTTAGGGTGATCTAGTCAATTTTGCATAAATCATCCGATCCATTTGACCGATTTGCCTAGTTTTAGGGCAATTTGGTCGGTTTTGAATAAATCATCATTTCACTCGATCTGTTTGATCAATTTTTTTTTTTAAATAAATATTCATTTATTCAAGATGTGAGCAAACCAATACAAGATAATTGAAGGCGTTCTCCCCCTACTGAGCCACTAGTCTAAAAGACGGGATCTGTTTGATCAATTGATTTCATTCAATTCATTTGATTCATTTTTAGGGTTATCCATTCGTTTTTCAATAAATAATCAAATTTCATTCAATGCATTTGACCATTTTACCCTTTTTAGGTAATCTAGTCAATTTTGAATAATTTATCAATTTCATCCTATCCTCTTGATCCGCTTATTCCTTTTTAGGATTTAAGTCTAAAATTCACTGAATAAACTAGTCGAGGCATTGCAATCCTTTCAAGAGTAAGCTCTCTTTCACATGTCTTGTGTAGATCAAAGTAAACAATCCATTCGGACTTTGTCCTCATTCTTGAGGACGAACGTTTCTTCTCACTCCAAATTGGCCAATTTTTTCAAATCATTTTTATCGGATTCATCAAGTATTGTATGGTGCCTACCCTAGAGGATTGCATTTTCATGCTAGGCCTACCCTTGGCATAAAAGGGTTCCCCCATAGGACATGCATACCGATTTTATAGTTTTGATTACTAATTCAGGGTATTTTTCTTTTGTTTTCCCCCTTCTCCTGCATTCATAAAAAATGTTTCAATAAGGTGGAAATATTTCTTCTATATCTGATAACAATTTTGATCCGATAGAGTTTGAAAATTACAAGTATTACTTGATTCTTAGGCAGGCCCTACAATGTGAATTCGAAAATTCATCTGAAAACGCTCGTGCAAAACATCTAAGGGATTTTATTGCTCAAAGAAAAAGGGGATATTAAGAGAGAAAATGTGTATACATGTGCAAAGGAATTTTGTAGAAGTTTTCTCATATGTATTGCTTTTAAATTTTTCAAACATTGGCATTAATGAAGCTTTTATTCAGACAATTATTGTTTTGTATGTATATTCATGTACATTTCATTGTTTATTTTTGCTCATTGGAGATTTCATGATGAATTTTGAGAAATAAGACTAAGTTGAGATTTTTTCAACCTCTCGCCTGAAAACTCACAAATGTATACACTAGATCGGTGATCCGAGCTATGCAATAAGAGTGCTCAGAATTAAAAGAGGTCACTCAAAAGACCCAATACGATACCTTTTTCACCTTCACTGTACAATTCATATTTTGCCTACTTCTATTGGCCCCCCAATAAATTAGTCACATTGATTGATAAATTACAAATTGGGGCAATCTTTGTTTATAAGTGTCCGCTGTGTCTAATCCGGTTCAGTCACATCTAAGTGAAAGCAAAATGTGTGTTATTTTTGTTTATTTTGAAAATTTGGAATGATACTTTGAGCATTCGTTTCTCTACCTATACAGATTTTATCATTTGCTCTCCCATTTGAGCCTTAAAAGAATAATTTTGTTTCAAATAAGAGCCTTAATGATCACTACCCTACATTGGGAAGATATCAAAAAGAGAATGGATTATCAATGATCATTTCGTTACTTTGGTTGTCATGAGGTGTAAGAATGATACTTTGGCCATCGTTTCTACAACCTAAACACCATTTATCCCTTGCATCCTCATTTGAGCTAAAGTTGGTGGTTCTTTTCAAAGCACTTACGATCATACCCCACATTGGGGAGGGAGATTGGAGAATTTTTCAAAAAGGGGAAAGGCAAAAATGCTAGAATAAGGAGGGAACCGCAAATTGGGGATATTTGATTCCACTTGGGTTCCAATTTTGAAAAAAAAAAGAAGAAAATGAAGAGTTTTGTCCGCGTGGATCGCCTATGTTTCACAAATATGGATGAACAAGGGTCTTCCTCAGTCAGTTAATTCAGATACATGCCAGAAATTTCGCATTAATGAAAGTTTCCTTTCAGAGTTATTGTAAGGGACGGAATACAAGTCAGGCCCTCTTCTTTTCCAATCAAACATTCTATCCCTAGTTATCCCTTTTGAGCCTTCAGAATAAAATACTTCATTTGGCAACCCCTGAGAATCGCAAACCCCTCACTGGGGCAAGTTTGAGTTGAAAAAGAAAAAGTTTCAAGAAGTGAAAGTGATAATGCAACAAAATCAAGAGACAAAAGAAGAAAAGAGAACCTCAGTTCAAAAATAACTGGGGCAAATTTTGTGAAAAATTAAAAAAATGGCAGAAGGCCGAAAAATCAAAAGAAAAAGAAAATGAAAGAGAAAAAGCCTCAATTGAGTATAAATTGGGACAAATTCTGATTTAGCCCTAAAAGAAGGTTGGCGCAACCATGCGATCTCGGATTCTTCAAACCGCTTTTGAAATCCGCTTTCAAGCCTTAACTTTTCTAAGCACCCCACCTGACCCCATTACAAAAAGCCGAAAGCCCTGACTTCTGTTCTTTGCAATGGCCCTGTCACGAAAATTTCTGATGCCGAAAATTTTAGCTGTATTTCTGAATTGGTTGGGTATGGGGTTGACGCTACTCGCCATGAGAAAACCCACCAGGTCGAGGAAAAGAAACAAAGCAAGCAAAATAAATGCAAATGAAATGCAAAAAGATTCGATGCTGAAGTCCCTATTAAGTGATGATCACCAAATTTAAGATCTTTGAGTTCAAAATAGGGGCAATTTTGAAAAAATGCGATCTTCGGTGCAATGTCCCTGAAAGTCTTATTCTTTAACTATCGTTTTCAAGCCACATTACAAGCTCATAAAGTCCATCGTTGACTTATTCCTTCATGACAACCCAAAGTGAGGATTGTGCTCGTAAGAAATCCATCAATCATTTGTGATCATAAGAGGTATAACCAGTTTTCACATGTTTAGCTATAGTTTCTATCCATATTGTTGCAAGCCTATAAAGCTCATATGTGGACTACGTTTTCTTAAGAAATAAGGGTGACAAACTCTTTGCTTTCACTAAGATGTGATGTTGAATGCATTACAATTTTGGGCACAAGAACCAGACAAATCTTGACCTCTCATTTTCCTTGGCCACCTCAAATCAGAAATAAAGTCACTTGATAGGTCCTGAAGATGAACCAACTGGAAATTGTGACCCATTACCCAAAACACAGATGCTAAAAGTGAGGAAGAAA
The DNA here is from genome assembly GCF_003713205.1 of Coffea eugenioides. Taxonomy (NCBI): domain Eukaryota; kingdom Viridiplantae; phylum Streptophyta; class Magnoliopsida; order Gentianales; family Rubiaceae; genus Coffea; species Coffea eugenioides. Next base: position 29,813,215 of record NC_040038.1, read on the forward strand.
TCTTCTGTAATTTGGTATTACTTCAAGAAATTCATCATGAAATTTTCGGAAAGTCATCCAAACAAGTTTTTGCAATTAAATGGCCCATACTGGGGCAAAATTTTGTTTATAAGATTTCGTGAAAACAAGCCCACACAGGGGCAAATATTTGTGTAGTCCAATTGAGGATTTCGTCCAAGAATCAAATAATGCATTTTTCAAATCAATCACGCTGCTCTTTTCATGGAAATTTGAGTGCATGTCATATTTTGGTAAGCCCCTGTGCAGGTATCCATGGCTGAGATCGATGAAGAAGCGTAAGTCAGAATCTTACGAATCAAGGCCTCAAGGAGGAGCAACCATGCCGTAATGCAAATCAATTGATCGGCTGCACAATACTAGGTGGAAACTGGGGCAAATCATTTTTGGAAAAATTCTCAAAAAAAATCAAAATTTAATTTCTTGTTCCTTGTGTCAATTTCTTGTCGATGAAATCTCAGCGCCCGCCGCGCACCCTTCTATCCTCTCTTTCTTGACAACCACATTGAATTCACTGACTTCAACCACCGTTAGCATCGAGTCTATCTTACTAACGTGTGCGTTTCATTCCACCACCGTTAGCATCGAGTCTATCTCACTAACGTGTGCGTTTCTATTTCACCACCGTTAGCATCGAGTCTATCTCACTAACGTGTGCGTTTCATTCCACCACCGTTAGCATCGAGTCTATCTCACTAACGTGTGCGTTTTTATTTTACCACCGTTACCATCGAGTCTATCTCACTAACGTGTGCATTTTGTTCAACCACCGTTAGCATCGAGTTTATCTCACTAGCGTGTGTGTTTCTTTTCTTCTACCACCGTTAGCATCGAGTTTATCTCACTAACGTGTGTGTTTTATTCTATCTCCGGCAGGCTCGGGTGCTATCCCACTGACCGACCAATTTCTCAAAGGCAGGCTCGGGTGTAATCCCACTGACCGATCATCAAGGCAGGCTCGTGTTCAATCCCACTGACCAATTCGTCGCACTGGGGCAAAATGTTGGATAATTTTCCAAGTGCGCATTTCTTCATACATGCCAGCATTTCATTTTTGCATTGCCACTAGCCGTTGGGTCAGTCCCACTAGTGCGCATTTCTTTTATTTTGCCGCTAGCCGTTGGGTCAGTCCCACTAGCGTGCCTTTCATTTGCATTGCCACTAGCCGTTGGGTCAGTCCGACTAGTGCGCATTTCTTTTATTTTGCAGCTAGCCGTTGGGTCAGTCCCACTAGCGTGCCTTTCATTTGCACTGCCACTAGCCGTTGGGTCAGTCCCACTAGCGTGCCTTTTATTTTGCCGCTAGCCGTTGGGTCAGTCCCACTAGTGAGCATTTTATTTTGCATCGCCACTAGCCGTGGGTCAGTTAGTGAGCATTTTCTTTTACACCGCCACTAGCCGTTGGGTCAGTCCCACTAGTGCGCATTTCATTTTCACTAGCCGTTGGGTCAGTCCCACTAGTGAGCATTTCATTTTGCATCGCCACTAGCCGTGGGTCAGTCCCACTAGTGTGCATTCATGTTTCATTGCCACTAAACATGGGTTGGTCCCACTAGTGTGCATTCCATTTTAAATTTTGTTCGGGCCAGTCCCATGATTTAAGTTTGTTCGGGCCAGTCCCATGATGTTTTTATTCGGGTCAGTCCCATGATTTTTAATTTTGTTCGGGTCAGTCCTACGATTTAAAAGTGTCCGGGTCAGTCCCGGGTCAGTCCCATTTTAAAATTTTTGTTAAAGGAGGTCAGTCCTCATTTTCAAAGACGGCAGTCGTTCGAATAGTGGCAACCGAATGACACAGGTAAGTATTTGGTATCTACTTCTTTGTCTCAAGTTTTTTCAAAACTCAGACAAAGAGGGGCAAACTGTAGACACCAAATTTTTAATTTGTTTCATTTTTTTTATTTTATCATCTACTTTTATTTTATTAATCTCATGAATTTATTTTTTTTCATTTTTTTTATTTTGGCATTTTAGATATTAATCTTTTTTAAATTTAGCGTTATTTATTACTATTCTATTCTATTTATTATTATCCATTTTATTTTTGCATTTTAGTCTCTTAGTTTTACCTTTAGGACATTTTTAGTATTAATTAATTCATTGAAAGGAAAAAGAGAAAAAAAAGAAAAAAAAAAGGAAAAAGGGACTCACTCTATTTCTTCATTTCTTTTTGCATGGCTTCGGATATTATAGAAAGAAAAATCGCAGCTGGCTATTTGATTCCATTTTTATTCATTTCCGTGGCATTCTTTTTTCCTCCAAGTACTCTCATACAAGTCCAGCTCACTCCAAAAAAATTTCGTTTATAAAGATCAAGGGGACAAGAGGAAGAGAGATAAAAAAACCATTTTGGGGTTTGAGATCTTGGCCCTTCATCTTAGGTCTAGTGTTTTGGGGGTGCCTTAAAAACAGAAAAAGGGCAGCCACAGAAAAAGGAGAGGACGGCGGGGAAAAGAGATTGGAAAAGAAACCAGAGAGGGGGAGTGCTAAGCAGAGGAAGGCCGTGAGAAGAGAGGAGAGAGAGACTTTTGGGGAGGACGGCTGAGAATCAGAGAGGAAAGACCAGAGGGCTAGAAAAGTTGACGGCGAGGTTTCTAGGAAAAGCAACAAAAGAAAAGGGCTGAGGGAATAAGGAGGAAAATGAAAGAGACGGCTGGGAAATAGAGAGGGCAGTGGCGGCTGAGTTTTTGATCAAGAGCAAAAGAAAGAAAAACAGAGGGGGTAGGAAGGGAGGCCGGGAACTGTAAAACAAAAAGGAAAAGACTAGGTCTTTGGGGGCTGAGGAAAAACAGAAAAAGAAGAAAGCTTTGGGCCAGGAGGGAATGAAACAAGAAGAGAGAACTGAAGGAGAAAGGGAGAAGCTTTAGGAGGAGGAAGATCTGGAAAGCGAAAAGGAAAAAAAGAAAAGAAGGAATAAAGGAACCTAGGCGAGAGGCCAACGGAGGGAGGCCTCGAACCAGTAGCAAAAGAACGGATGAAGAGCTGGAAGTAGCCATCGTTTGCCGAGACCCACTGCCATCGCCATCGAAACTTCGAGAAAAACACTGTAATGAGTTCTTCCTCTCTCTTATCCTTAACATTTGCTAGCAAAAGGATGAAAATCAGGGTTATTAACTTGCTTGTTTTCTCTGATGATTGCGCCTTTATGATTGAATGATGCGGTTGCTGTATTTGGTCAAGGAATCTGTTAGGTTGTGTATGAGTCGTTGTTTTGCTATTGCATGAGTTAGCAAAGTCAGTTCAATCTTGCTAATACACCTGACTGGGTTGGATAAAAGGCATCTAAGTAAATTTGGGTCAAAGAGATCCGTATGTGAAGCTTGGTAGGCATGTAAGAAGAGTCCAGTCGGCTTTCTGCTGTTTCCTTACGTTTTACTTGCATTTTACAAGACAAAGATGTTTCCTTTTGGTTGTTTACCTGGTGTTTTGGGTATAGCTTTTGCTTGATGATCTTGTCTCTTGGGATCAGATGACGTTGGGGTGGGATATTGTGCGTAAAAGTCTGCTGCAATGAGCTTGAAGCTTTCGGCTCATTGCAGCAGCGGTCATTTCTTTGTTGTTAAGTTATTGTTTTGCATTTATGCTGCTTTTTCGTTTCTAGTAGCATTATTGGACCTATTGAGAGTAAGTATGTGCATTTGTGTTTTTCTAACAATGCTATTGAGGGAGTTTTCTGGTTGAACGAAATTGCAGCAGATCCTCACATTGCTTTGCTGCATTTCATGCCTGGTTGTTTTGATTAGATCTTCTGGAGACAGATGATTATGTTTGGGGGATGGTAATGACAATGGGTTGGAGCCTTTGTAGTTGGGCTTAGTTGTTGAACTAGTATAAGTCTGTTTGAACTCTTGTGTACAAACATTGTTTGGCTAAAGTAAATGAAACGCAGCAGCAACATTGCCGAAAAGCATGGCTGGAAATTGTCGCAGGTTTCACTCTTTCTTTTGTTGCATTTGTATCCCATTGCTTGGACTGAATCTTCTGGGATAGTTTGAAGTCTTGCACTAGTTTTTGGTTGTTGAAATGGTAGAATCCGTTTGAGTTGCTTCATATAGGCCTTTTTGTTGAATGATGAAGTTTCATTCAAGAAAATCACAAGGCTGGTTTTGATTTTCTGTTGCAGCACATATCTTTCCATTTGATTCTTCATTTCTCTTCATTTGATCTGTAATGGTTTAGTATTCATGACTGGATCGTATTAATCGAAGTGTTTAGTTGTAAGTGGTGTTAAATGATGATCTTTGCTGGCTTTGTTTGAAGTCCTGTATGAAAATATGCATTTCAAAAGCTTAAAAGTTGCAGAAGACATTGAATGAATGTTGCAGAAGAAAGTGTTTCGTAGTTTGCATGCATGGATTTTCTTTCAAAAATTGCACTTTGACCCATTGGCTTCTAACTCATGCTGCTATGACCCAATCAATTGAATAATCTCCTCAATTTGGTCCATGGTAGTTTTAATTTTACAACTTCATTGCTCGTTTGTTTCAATTAATTACTATGCTTTGTTTCAATTGCACTTAAGTCATGACTTTAGGGGATTTATGATCAAGTGAGCTTTGTTTTGCACATTTCTTTTAATTTTTCTTAATTAAAGTGGTACCTTGACCTTTTTATTGTTTTGAAGCCATTTTTCCTTCATTTGATTACCATCGCGAGGGAGGTATAACTTCTTTTATCTTTTTTGTCTCTCCTCTATGTGATCCAACGTGCTAAGTGAGAATTGCATGTCTACTTTGCTTTCCTTGCCTTTCTTTAATTCCTTTCATTTATTTCATTTACTTTTGCTTTTATTAAGTTATTCTTTTATGGGGTATGTGTACACCTCTTGGCTTGTAATAGATAGGGCTTGGAGAGCATTTTTTCATTTTTCCCCTTCCCCATTTGTTTTAGTTAGCCAATGTAATAGGTTCATTAGCTTGATTGCTTGCTTTCGTTGCTACGTGTTAATTTGCTTTATTAGGCTCTTGCATTTAGTCGAGCATGCTAAGTGTTATGTGCTACGTGTTTATAGGTGATTGGCATGTCTACTTGCTTTCTATAGTCGTAGATGAATGTGATGGATGAATGCGTCACCGTGGCTAGTCCAACGCTGGCCATGGTCTTTTCCCTCGAGCTCTCGCAAGTCCAATGCTTGTGAGAGAATTCTAGAAAAGGGCTAGTCCAATGCTAGACCCCAATAGGCCATCCCCTCTCGTTAGTACATACTTGCATGTTTCACTACATTTCATACATTTTTCTTAGTTTTCTAGCATTTGGCATGATCCTCCAATCCTTTCCCCTTCATTTTAGGTTTTTGCATCCTCATGCTAGTTATAGGGTACATTTGCTTGAGAGTCCCCTTTAGGTAAGGGAAACGAACGAGTGTGGCTACAAAATAGCCTTAGCACGCTAGTTCTTCCTTCTAATCAAAGGGAAAATTGAAATCATGAAGTTAGAAGTCATTCCCGTACCCGACTTGATGCATTCCTCTAGGTTCATACACTCTCATTTTTATTATATCACCTCCTCACTTTCTTTATCCACACTCTCTCACTACTTATATTTTTCTCAATCCACATGCCATGTTCGCACATTTTTCTTATCACTTATTTATTTTCTACCTCACAAATTGCACCCAATTGAACTTATATGCATCTACTACTATTATACCATACTTTCATCCACTTGCACACAAACACCTTTATTTTCTCAATTGGCACACATGCACTTTTCTTACATTTGCACACATTGCACTTTTCTTACATTTGCACACATTGCACTTTTCTTACATTTGCACACTTGCACTTACATTTGTATTTTTATGTTATTTTGCATTCCTCTTACATTTTTCACACTTGCACTCATATTTGGGTCTTCATTTGCATTACCCGTGACCTCTATGAGAGTTTTCCTTATTGGCCATCACAACTCATGTGATTGGGACCAAAAAGCCTCATAAGAGACATTTTAGATTTAGGATTGCATTTTTTTTCCGCATCCATTAGTCGTGTCCAACATGCAATACATACTTTGGGTAGAAGAATTAGGAAAAGGGGGGCTAAGTCACGCAACTAGCTTTGGCTAGGGTAAGGGAGTGCCTTAGGCTTTGCCTTTGCCTTCTCCCTTATCAAATGTGACCCCCGATCCCTTTCTTTGGTTACGTAGACCTAAAAAGTTCTTTAAAAAGGGTTTGTTTACTTTTCTTTCCAAAAAATCACTTTTTGGGTGACTTGGTACACCCTAACTCTATACCAAGTGGCGACTCCATTTTCCTTTCAAAAAACCCTTTTTGAACTGTTTGTTTGGCCAAACCGTCGCATTTCACAATCCCACGGCCTTTTATTTTCATCTTCACACACGTTCACATACACACTACTTTTACTACTCAAAAAGTGGGGCGCGACATCTAGGAACTAAGTTGAACTATAGTACAGTGTATCATCCTCAAACCGATGGACAATCTGAGAGAACCATTCAAACTCTTGAAGATATTCTGAGAGCCTGTATTATAGATTTTGGAGGGAGTTGGAGCCAATATTTAACTTTGGTTGAGTTCGCGTATAACAATAGCTATCACTCTTCTATTCAAATAGCCCCATATGAAGCATTGTATGGACGAAAGTGTCGATCGCCAATCCATTGGGATGAAGTAGGAGAGAGGAAGATTATAGATCCGGCTACAATACCATGGGTTGAGAAAGCCTACGAAAGGGTAAAGGTGATTCGTCAGAGGCTTCAAACGGCCCAAAGCCGACAAAAGAGCTATGCCGATCATCGGAGGAAAGATTTAGAATTTGAGATAGGAGACAAAGTATTTCTTCGGGTTACTCCATTGAAAGGAAAGATTAAAGTAGGAAAAGGGAAAAAGTTGCAACCGAGGTATATAGGACCTTTCAGTATACTCCAGTGAATAGGAAAGGTGGCTTACCGACTAGAATTACCAGCTAGTTTATCTCGATCCACGTTGTTTTTTATGTTTCTTTGCTTAAGAAATATCACCCGGATCCAACACACATTTTGCTGCCAGAGGATATTGAACTGGACGAGTCATTAGCCTATGAGGCACGACCCATTCGAGTACTGGATAGAAAGGTGAAAGACTTGAGAAACAAGCAGATTCCACTAGTGAAGATTCTATGGAAACACGATGAAGTGGAAGAAGCAACCTGGGGGCTAGAGAAGGATATGCGAGAGAAGTATCCAGACCTATTTACAACCAAAGGTATGAATTTCGAGGTCGAAATTCTCTTAAGGAGGAGAGAGTTTGAGGACTTGTAAAATCCTATGAGGCACGACCCATTCGAGTACTGGATAGAAAGGTGAAAGACTTGAGAAACAAGCAGATTCCACTAGTGAAGGTTCTATGGAAACACCATGAAGTGGAAGAAGCAACCTGGGGCTGGAGAAGGACATGCGAGAGAAGTATCCAGACCTATTTACAACCAAAGGTATGAATTTCGAGATCAAAATTCTCTTAAGGGGGAGAGAGTTTGAGGACTTGTAAAATCCCCTTTTATTTGAACTTTATTACTTTATACTAGCCTTACTACTTAATCACCCCACAATAAGTGCAAATGAACATAGGATTAAGGGTTTTCCCTTTCGTTTTCAAGTTAGCCCGAATTAAGGTTTTATGCCTATCCGTGGTGTGACTATCCGGTACGGAGTGGGGATCAAATTTGGTGATTAAGAGTGAGTTTTAGATGATATTAAGTGTATGATTAGAAGTGATAATAATAAGTTAGTGAATTATAAGTTAAAACCCTAGTATACTTGATTTAAGGAAAATCGGCACGAACTGACGAGTATCGTTCACTACCGATAGAATACACCACTTGACCACTACTTTCCTACCATAAAACTTCATTGATATTAGTGCAAAATATCAGCCCCATACTCAGTTTAGGTTGGCCGAAAATGTTGACAAAAAAAAAAACAAGGAAAAGAAAAAATTTGAGAGTTAATCTCCAAGCGACAAGTGGCGGTCATCCAAAGGGTGTTGACCAACTAGTTTCTTCCATATTTATCACCAAAAAACCACTCAAATTGCTCTTCATTCCACCATACTAGCCGTGAGAGAGAGGGAGAAAAACAAGAGAAAGAGAACTTCAATTCCATCTTGGGTTGAGCTTGATCGAGTGAGAAAACAAGAAAACTAAACCGATTAACTCATAAATTGAGAGTTTAGAAAGGTTGGGGAGCTAAATTTCACAAGGAGAGGTGAAGGATATCTCTTGCAAGCCCATTTATTGAGGTATTATGGCTGACCATCCTCTCCCTTTCCCTTAGTCTTGTTTGAGTTATGTAGTAACTTGTATTCTTGCTTTGTGATGCCTAATCTAAGTGATTTTGATGATTGTAGTGGTGAATTTTGAGTTAGGGTTTTGAATGGTTCACTTATAATTCTTGTTGTTTCGAAGGTATATGGTGTATATAATCTTGTATAGGAGGTTGTGGTAGTGGTTTAAGCTAGAAATGTGAAGTTTACCCTTTGAATTCACCAAATTCCAGATTGGAGTATTCATGTGACCTTGTTTTGACCGGTTCTGTTTGACCATGATGGGGGCCAAATTAGGCTTAGCACAAAACATGAAAGTTGTAGGGAATGATGTCTTATAGCTGCCTGAAAGATTTCAGCTCAATCCGAGCACTGTATCATGTGAAAAGACAAAAATACCCCTGACTGCCATAGGTAGAGCTCTGTGGACAGTTTTGACTTTCACCAATCTGACCACGTTTTTTCACCCTGATCCGTACTGAATTTGTGACGGCCCCATCTCCCCCTGGGTGTACCCTAGGGTTTAGCGGACCACCTACCCAACTCTCGGCAGGACTCACTCACTCGTATCACGTGCATACAACCGTCGACAATAAATAACATCGCAATTCACACTTACAATTTACATCGATGCATATTCAAAATACAAAGCCTCTATATATCCAAACTGATTCAAAGTGTATACAATCCAAGTACAATCATCCTAATCAAGGGATAGCGCGAGTACAAGTCAAAAGTCAAAAACAACTAGGCTACGCTAGTCTTTACATGTCTCACGCCTCACTCGTACCCCTGTAAGGAAAACAAATGGCGTGGAATGAGTTAAAATCCCAGTGAGGTTCCAAATAGCAAATTGACCATTATTTATAAGTACAAGTTTTCGATATAGCAAAGTAACGAGCATGAAGAGTTCATAAAAGTGAGCAATAACACTTCAAGTAGCAATCTCAAAATGAGCGAGTGTAAAAGTTTTTCAGAAGAAACAATAATCCAATAAGCAATAATCATTCCAAAGCATAAGGATACGGAGGGCTCTCAGGAGCCAAATTCTCATTGCATCACCAGGAGCTTGATCACGTAATAGTTGACACTCCGTCAACTTTCAAGTAAGTAACCAATCCAGTAGAACACCACTTACACTACTCTCCGTCCACCATTCAAACCCCCTGCTGGGCCCAAAATCCTCAATAAACACGGGTGGTAATACTCGAGTATACCGATTAGTCGATGAGATATCACTCCACTCGACAAACATGAGACCCAGGGTTCGTTACCCAATCGACCAAGCCCTTGCCGGCTCGACTCGAGTAACTTGCTGCAGGGTTTCTGGAATTCCAGGAAGTGCAATCGACCAAGCCCTTGCCGGCTCGACTCGAGTAACTTGCTGCAGGGTTTCTGGAATTCCAGGAAGTGCGCACATCATAAACAAGTATATCAAATCGATTTCAACAATAAACAAGTATATATCAAATAAAGGCAAGTGCGATGAAGTACACTCTTACCCGATCAAACCAATCATATATCATTTAATCATATTGATCAAGTATTGGAAACAAGTGTCCAGTTCAATCAGGTATTTGGAAGAACTCACCAATCACGACTGGATTATACTCCGGGTTCGGAATCCAAATCTGCGATAAAACTTTGTTTAAGAACTTTAAAAATCGACTAAGGTTCGAAACTTAGACGTTTAGTTCATTAAGAATCAAGATATGGAAATTCACTTGGAGAATATTCGTGAAACACTCGCTCGCTTTTCAAACTATATAACTTTGTAACATTTGTATTTGGAAATGCCATTTGAGTCAAAAGTACAAGGAAAACATATTCCTAGTAGTCATAGTTGTATTTCTCA